>NW_026440296.1:300000-513045 GCF_025698485.1 Gossypium arboreum
TTATTCATTTTCATTTTCAAAATCAAGTCGACCCTGTTTTTCAAACAATGGTTTCGACAGCTTGGCGACTCTGCTGGGGACCCTTGAGAGTCGAGCCATAAATTGATTAATTTTTGTCCTTTGTCAAAAATTGAAAATTCGTTTTAAACTTACGATCCCTTCATTGCATTTCACCCATTTTTCTTACGGTTTTCGTTATTTTATTCCCATTTTCTTTATTGCTTCAAGTGTTTTTTTATGCATATATCCTCGCACATTGCATTGCATGACCGTTGTGGTCACACCTCTTAAATGGGAGTGAGAAACTGTTCCTTCGTGAGGTCTTCACCTCCATGTAGGATAGTGGATCGCTTTCGAGATACATCCTTACCTATGTCTTCGTGAGATTTTCATCTCTATGCAGCCATAGGGAAATGTATTCCCCTGAACTGAACTCAGTCTATATGAGCCTATAATGGGTGAGGATCGAGGAATCTGCTGGTTCAGGAACCTTTACTTTAGAACCAAACAGCATATTGTGAGCCGTAGGAACTCGCCTTAGGTAGAACTACACCAAACCCTAGCGGTTACCCGAATAGGTGCTTAATTATTTCCTACTTACTTTGATTTTTTTTTATATGGTACTGACTTGTTGTGTTTTCCTATTATTGCATGGAATTACATTATAAAAAGGTGTTGATTCACGGTTCGGTTACTAGATAGAAAAGCTTAACATGGAAAAAGGATTTCTTGATAGAGTGGAAGAGAATGTGGCCGTCCGAATATGGTCCAAAAGGATGCAACAAGAGAAAGGTGATAGTCTGACTGAGGAATACGAGTCGGAATTATGGGATTTTACTCACATCATTGTGGCTCAGAATGACCTACAATAATTAAAAGAGATATGGAACGGTTGGAACGATGAGATCAATAGTTATTTTATCATAATTATGGAGATTTGCCCTATTTATTCCAGGTGAAAATGGACAAACGCTTATTCCAAGCTCTCGCCTAGTTTTGGAACCCCGCCTACAGCTGCTTCACTTTTGGGAGAGTTGATTTGGTACCTACTGTAGAGGACTACATGGCTTTACTTAATTGCTCGAAGATTGAAGCCGACAGGGCCTATTCAAGACCTGTTAATGTCTCGCCCTTTTTGAAGAAATTGATGAATATCACGGGATGAGCGAACAATGGGTTGCAACCCGATCAAGCAGAAAGGGGATTGATAAACCGTAATTTATACATATTTTTACCCCATGTTTAATGCATTTTATGGATGATTTCCCATTAGAATTGGTGAATCCAATACTCCTAATGCTTTAATTTCATGTTTTATACTTAGAAGAGCATAGGAGAGCGAAATGAACGAGAAACGGGCCAAAAACGGAGAAAATGGGCCAAAGTACGAAATCAACACGGCCTGGACCTCTTCACATGGGTAGACCATACGGCCGTGTCAATTTGGCAGGCTCAAACACGGCTTGAAGTAATCCAACACGGGCGTCTCAACGGGCGTGTTCCTGTCGAGCCCAAGTTGAGTCCAATTCGGAAAAAGGCTAATTTTGAGGGCTCTTAGGCATTCCAAAGCCTATAAATACACCCTAGAGGAGAAAGAAAGGGGGCACACAGAATAGGGAGCCGATTGATCCATCTCAGAAGCCGGACTCACCATCAAGACTGAAGATCTCTCCTTAATTTCTCTTCAAGAGTTTTGGGTTTTTCTTTATGTTTTGTATTCTTTATCATTCTGAGATGTTTTCTTATTTAGTTATGAACTAAAACCCTTAAATACCTAAGGGGAATGAAACCTAGGACAAATGTTGTTATTATTTTCTGAATCGTATGATAAATATTTAACTTGTTCTTAATTATGTGTTCTTAATTCTTATTTTGATATCCAAGGATACTGATTCAAGATAAGCTCTTATTCAAAGGAGGAATAGACCCTGTCTAAGAGTACATTTGTCATAATTAAGCGAAGTTGATTGCGCGCTTAGACATAGGGTGACAAGATTTTACTGGATTAGGGTGAAACCTAATAAGGGGAACCATAGATCGAGTTAATGCAACCCTAGAGTGTTAATTAGAGAAAAGTCTCAATTATTCAATCTAGGGATTAGACGTTATTAGTCTTGAATAGGGATAATATCATAGCTTAAGGATCTCTACGAAACAAGTTAAATGAATAAATCGTCCGATTCGGAGCCAGAATAACAAGTACAGTCTAGGTGGATTTTTCCTTAGGTATTGCCTTTATTCAATCTATTTTCCCAAAAGCAATTCCCCAATTCTATTATCTGTGAGTTCTTAGTTTAGATAATTAGTTAATTAAAACAAAACCTCTTTATTCTTAGGCTAGATCATAAAAAGACAGTTATTACTAGTACTTTTAGTTCCTTTGGGTTAAAACAATCCAGTCTTGCTAAAACTATACTACTGTTCGATAAGTACACTTGCCTACATTGCGATAATAGTTAGTTCAAGAACGAGTAATTATAAATATTTAAAACCTATCATGAATCACATGATCTGGGATAGTAAGTGTATTCCTTGGAAGAATTTGAGGGACTTGATCCTGGCACACCCGAATATGAAGAAGAAGGTTGACATTTTTGCCTTGAGCCCCTACGGTTTGATCGTCTTTCCCAAGGCATTAGGACATGTAGATGAAGCCATCTCAGATTTATTCGATCGACTTAATAAAGGGACCACACCTGTCCCGGTAATCATAGCAGAAACCTTCAGATCTTTGAAAGCATGTCAAAGGGTAGGCGAAGGAAGATTTGTAGGATGTGCGCAGTTATTGTTGGCTTGGTTCCACAGCCACTTTTGGAAAGTAGAAAATGTCTCCTATCGAATTTTCTCCAAGGACTATTCCCCATTAAGAGAATTAGTGGCTACACTGAGGCGTGACGACATCTCAGAAGAAAAATGGATAGCTATTCTCCAGAGTTTACAAGGCGAAGATGTTGAATGGAAGGCTCCATAGTTGATCCTTGACGAAATCCTGTATCGATACAGCGATTTTGACTAGGTCCCTCTAGCTGGAATATGGTTAGCTGTTGGATACGCTCCACTACTTATGTTAAGGTAGTATCGATCAAGGAAGTTTATACCGGCGACACAAGGGTTAGCTCAATGTGAGTTCTCTTATAAAGACAACAATTATAAGAAGAAGGTTCGTGAGATATTAGATGCTTGGAACCAAACCCGAAGAATGAAAGGATTCACCACGGGCCCGATGATGACCTCCAAGTATGAATGGTGGTGAGCTAGGAGAGTCAACGACAACATCCTTAGGCTGGATCAAGAGAATACTCGACCGATAGAAGAGCATTTACGAGTCATCCCATCTAAGTTAGAGATCATTAAGCAAGACTTTAAGAAAATGAGCTCAGAATTGGGAAAGAAGATAGAGCAATTAGAGGAGGAAAAGATGCGACTAGGATTAGACATCGACATCCATAAGCTAGAGGCCAAGAAGCTAAGGAAAAGGAAGAACAAAGCCGAAGAGGACTTGGATAGTTTAAAGACTGATTATAAGAAGCTGCGTATGTCGATAAGAACTCCCTGTTTGCATAAAACGTCGGAGTAATGGTGTCAAGAAATTGAAAAAGAAAAGAATAGAGCCGATCATTGGGAGAAGAAGTTTCAAGATGTTCAAGTGCGAGAGGATGCTTTGTAAAAGAGTTTGTTGGAAAGCCAGAGTGAAAAAGAGAGGTTACGAGCTCTGGTGGCCGAATTAGAAAAATCACTGCATCATCATCGTAGCCATAACTCCGTAATTAAGTTAAAGACTAGTCTAAGTAAGATCAAGGAGTTAAAAGAGGAAATACAGAAACTTGAGACTGCATACAAGATAGCAAAATTCGAGTGGAACTTCTTGAGGCAAACAATAAACATTACAAAGAACAACTTCTCCGCTCTCAAGATCAGATCTGAAATAAAGATTATGTCATGCGCGAGGCTGTGGCTCAAGTTCGAGAGGTAGCTGATCATTTGCAATCCTTGCTAGCTCAGGCTGATGTATTAAGCTTAAAGCATGAGTCAGAATCAGATTGAGGCCAAAACTTGGCTTGGCTCCTTAAAAAAGTTAAGGATTTGGGCATTAGGACAAAGTCGTATATGTAATTATCCGCTCTATGTAAAGAAAATTTTCTTCTAGTAAAGTTATTCTAATGAAATTGAATCAGAATCAACACATCTTTTTGCATTTCATCATATGCATTAAGTTTTATAAAAAGGGTCCTAATTAAACGAAATTATTTCAGTTAATTTGGAAACCAACAAGAATCAACCAACCGAATACCACTGCAATACCTGTCGCAAAACCAGCAATAGATCAAAAATTAGAAAGATTAGAACAGATGCAAAAAGAAATGCAAGAACAGTTACAAATGCAAATGCAAGAGCAACTAGCGAAGGTCCAGCAAGATATAAAAGACCAAATGCTAGAGTCCCAAAGGGATATGATGGATTGGTTATCCCAACTACTGACTAGTAGGCCAGACAAAGGAAAAGGCCCTATGGCCAATACTGGGAATGACAATGAAGACCCTCCCTATCCTCCTGGTTTCACCCCGACAAATGCTCAAATGCAATATGAGATGCACACGCAAAGGCTATCCGTTACTGAAGATCCTCTCTACCCCCTGGTTTCACCCTAAAAAATGCTCGAATGTAACCCGAAATGCACACGCGAAGACTGTCCATTACAATCAGGGCCCAACAATTTCAGGCCGATACCTCGATGCCAAACAATTATCAAACAGGCTCAAGCTCTAATCCAGGGGATAACCCTATTAATCCTATAGTCCCTGATTTGGGTAACATGGTAGAAGCCGAAAGAGCGAAAGTGGGGCTCTCGAAAGAATTAGAAGACCGATACAAGTGGTTAGAGGAGAAATTCAAAGTGATGGAAAGTGCTGATTATCACTGTGGGATTGACGCTAAGGATTTGAGCTTGGTTCCGGACCTAGTGCTTCCCTCCAAGTTCAAAACTCCAGAATTCGAGAAGTACAACAGGACTAGCTGCCCCAAGGCTCATATTACCATGTTTTGTAGGCGAATGACTGGGTACGTCAACAACGACCAACTATTGATTCACTGCTTCCAGGATAGTCTGGTAGGGGCGGCGTCCAAATGGTACAACCAATTGAGCCGTACTAAGATTAGCTCATGGAAGGACCTAACTCAAGCCTTTATGAAACAGTATAGTCATGTCAGGGATATGACCCCAGATAGGATCACCTTGCAGAATATGGAAAAGAAACTGAATGAGAGCTTTCGACAATACGCCCAAAGGTGGAGGGAGGTCGCTATACAAGTCCAGCCACCTCTCCTAGAAAAAGAGACCACTATGTTATTCATCAATACCTTAAATGCTCCATTTATCAATCATATGTTGGGGAGCGCCACCAAAAGCTTCTCAGACATAGTGATGACTGGAGAAATGATTGAGAATACTTTGAGGAGTGGCAAAATAGAAGCAGAAGAGATTGGCTCCTAGGAAAAGAGATAACGAAGTGAACAATACGAGCACATATAGCAACGCTCATTCCAAATCACTCACTGTAAACCAACCGAAGGCGGTAACTGCCAACCAACAGAGCACCACAAGGAAAGAATCCAATACAAGGGTGAACACAGAAAGGCTACAGTTCACACCTATACCCATGACGTATAGGAAGCTGTACCAGAACCTATTCAACGCATATGTAGTGTTCCCTTTCTACTTGAAGCCGCTGCAACCCCTGTTTCCCAAGTGGTACGACGTAGATGCCCAATGCGAATATCACGCGGGAATCACCTGGAATTTGATTGAAAATTGCACCGCATTCAAGAAATTAGTTGAAAGATTTATTAAAATATGGATTGTGAAGTTTGACGACCCATCCGCGCCTAATGTAAGAGGAAATCGACTCCCCAATCATACTGACCAAGGGGTAAACGGGATAAACAAATGCGGGAGTAAGAAGGTCAAATATGATGTTGCAGAAGTCAGAATCCCATTGAGACAACTGTGGAAAGAGAAGGTCTAGAGAGGATTGATCGTAATGGATTCGGGAGAAGAGTCTGAAGAAAAGAGGAACTACTGTGAGTTCCATGATGAAGTATGGCATGAAATCCAAGAGTGCATGAAGCTTAAGGCTCTAGTATAAAACATGATGAACAACAAAGAAATAGAGTTTTATGAAGAAGCCAAAAACCTCGAAAAGGGAAATATATGCGCGTCAAAAGGAGAATCGACAGCGCAGAACCAAAAAGTTAGCTACCCTGTGGTCATCATACCACAACCCAAAAATAATGAAGCGGAGTACAAATGCCACCAAAAGTCATAATCCAAAGACTTACAGTCTTCCCTTATAAGGACAGCAAGAGGGTCCCATGGACTTACGACTGTAACATGATGATCCCGAGAAAAGAGAACCTAGCTAACACTTCAAAAGAGGGCCAAGATATGGGCTCCTATACACGTAGCAGGAGACGCTACGATTCAGCAAGCGAGAAAGATGAACCTGCAAAAGGAAAAGCCATAGTGGTCGAATAGAAGAAGGAAAAAGCGGTCAAACCTGAACTTCTTGTTAACGAGCTGGTCAACGAAGAGGAAGCTAAGGAATTTCTAAAATTTCTAAAACACAGCGAATACAGTATTGTGGAGTAGCTGCGTAAATAACCAGCTCGCATCTCGGTGCTGGCCTTACTCCTAAGTTCAGAAGTATATCACAGCGCGCTGATGAAAGTTTTAAACGAAACGTATGTCACTAATGATATCTCCGTCAACAAGTAAGACTACTTGGTTAGCAACATAAGTGCTGATAACTTTATCTTCTTCAATGATGATGAGATACCACCCGGTGGCATGGGGTCGACTAAAGCTTTATACATTACCATACATTGTAAGGGGTATATGCTACCAGGGGTACTGATTGACAACGGATCGACCTTGAACATCCTACCATTATCCACACCAAATAGATTACTTGTAGACAGCTCTCACATGAAAGCATGCTAGAACATAGTGAGGGCATTCGATGGCAAAGAGAGAAAGGTAATAGGCAGAATTGAAATACCTCTTTTGATCGGTCCAAACACATACGAGGTGGATTTTCTAGTGATGGATATTAAGCCTTCATACAACTGCTTATTGGGGAGGCCCTGGATACATGCAGCAAGGGCAGTGCCTTCGTCGTTACACCAAAAGTTGAAATTGGTAACCGAAGGCCAGCTAGTGACGATAAATGCCGAAGAGGATATCATCGCAGTGGTAACTAGTGACGCGCCATACTTAGAGGAAAACGATGAAACGACTGAATGTTCCTTTCAGCCTTTGGAATTTGTAAATGTGACATTCATTACCGAAGGGAACAGGATCCCAATCCCCAGGATATCCAAGACTACAAGAATGGGCTTGCAATTAACTGTTGGAAAATGAGCTCTACCGGGAAGAGGACTTGGGAGACACCTCCAAGGAAGGGTTGAAACGCCAATTTTGAAGGAAAAAAGAGACTGCTTTGGCTTAGGATTTAAGTCGGATGCGAGATAAAGGAAAAAGAAGCTGGAAAAGAAACAAGAAAGAAGTAGAGCACGGTTGAATAGGAAGGAAATCAAATGGGAGCTAATGGTATTCCCCCATATATCAAAAACTTTTGTATCCGGAGGAGTCATTCATCCCGAGTAGGGCACAGAAATAACAGAAGAAATATTGAGAAATTTAAGCATCAACGCAATATCTGAAGAGGAAGCTGGAGAAGGAAATTTGTCAAGCATTTGCCCCTACGCTCCTAGAAGTGTTCTGGACAAGTGGACTGCGGAAGAGATTCCTGTAGTTTTTAGGGCTAACTCAAAGTAATGTCCAAAACACACTTATTGCTCTAGGCCTAGGAGTAATAAGGATCTTTTGTGAAATAGGCTTATGTTCAAAAACGTTATTTCAATGAAATGCACATTGATCATCATTTTGAGTAGATATTCTTTTATTCTTTCCATTTCATTCATAATCATACTATACAAATAATTACTCTCAAATTATTTTTGTCCTTTGGACATTCTTCCAAATATTCTTTTGTTCTTCATTCATGATCATACTATACAGATAAGTATTCTTAGATTCTTCTGGTTCTTTGTATTTTCCTTCATCCTCATAACAGGTCTCCAGATATCAATGATATGACGACACTGCTAATGACTTAGAGTCTCCTTTGGAGTGAGATATGTGTATGAAGGATTCTCAGGATTTCAAAAATGACCGAGGCTGTAACCTATCTCCTGATTTGTTAAGGATGGTAGAGCAAGATGAGAAGCAAATCCTACCTCACAAAGAGTCTGTAGAAATTGTGAGGTGAAGATCGGAACAAGAGGTGAAGACCAGAACTTGTATCACCATAGAGACAAAGCGAGACCTTATCGAATTACTTCAAGAATTCAAAGATGTCTTCGCATGGTCATACCAAGATATGCCCGGGTTGAACACTGATATCATGGTGCATCGACTTCCTATAAAGGAAGAGTGTAAGCCAGTTCAGCAAAAACTCCAAAGGATGAGGCCTGATGTCTTATTAAAAATAAAAGAAGAGGTTAGAAAGCAGTTTGATGTCGGATTTCTAAAGGTGGTAAAATACTCAGAATGGGTAGCCAACATCGTCCCTGTCCCTAAAAAGGATGGAAAAGTATAAATGTGTGTAGACTACAGAGATTTGAATAAAGCCAGCCTGAAAGATAATTTCCCACTGCCTCATATTGACACCCTAGTGGATAACACGGCAGGGCACTCACTGTTCTTCTTCATGGATGGTTTCTCTGGATACAACCAGATCAAAATGCATCCTGAAGACATGGAGAAGACCACATTTGTAACCATGTGGGGCACATTCTGCTACAAGGTGATGCCATTTGGACTGAAAAATGCGGGGGCAACATATCAAAGGGCCATGGTAACACTATTCCATGACATGATGCACAAAGAAATCGAAGTTTATGTCGATTATATGATTGCAAAGTCCCGAACAGAGAAGGAGCACGTACAAGCCCTAAGGAAATTATTCTTAAGGTTGAGAAAATTCCAACTAAAGCTCAATCTAGCAAAGTGTACTTTCGGAGCTAGGTCCGGAAAGCTGCTAGGATTCATGGTTAGAGAGAAAGGGATTGAGATCGACCCAAACAAAGTTAAAGCTATACAAGAGCTATCACCGCCGTGTACCTAGAAAGAAGTTCAATGCTTTCTAGGAAGATTAAATTACATCACTCGGTTCATTTCACAACTAACCGAGAAATATGACCCCATTTTCTGCCTCCTTAAGAAACACAACCCAGGTGTATGGGATGAAGAATACCAAAGGACTTTCGACAAGGTCAAGAAGTACTTATCCAATGCTCCGGTGCTGACGCCACCTAACCCAAATAAGCCATTAATACTGTATTTAGCAGTATTTGAGAATTCCATGGGCTACGTGCTTGGCCAGCATGATGAATCAGGAAGGAAAGAAAGAGTTATTTACTATCTTAATAAAAAGTTCACTGAATGTGAGATAATGTATCCGCCAATAGAAAAGTTGTGTTGTACCCTGGTTTGGACAACCCGAAGGTTGAGGCAATATATGTTGTATCACACTACTTGGATCATCTCAAAACTGGACCCTTTGAAGTACATTATGGAGTCGACGGCTTTGAATGGAAGGATAGCCCGATGGCAAATCCTGCTCTCTGAATTTGACATAGTCTATGTGAACCAGAAAGCAGTAAAAGGGAGTGCAATAGCAGATTTTCTGGCCAGTAGAGATTTGGAAGATTACGAGCCTTGAACTTTGGTTTTTCGAATGAGGACCTGATATATGTCGCAACTACTGAAGAAGGTCCTCCAGAAGAACTTCCCTGGAAACTAAACTTCGATGGAGCCTCAAATGTTCTGGGTAATGGAATCGAAGTAGTCTTAGTATCTCCAAACAGAGATCATTATCCATTTACTAGTAAATTGGATTTTGATTGCACGAATAACATGGTAGAATATGAAACGTGTATCATGGGTATCCGTGCAGCCATAGAACACAAGATTAAAGTGCTAGAGGTGTATGGAGATTTTGCGCTAGTGATTTATCAACTCAAAAGAGAATGGGAGACAAGAAATCCCAAGTTGATCGATTATCGAAAATTGGTCCTTGAATTGATTAAAGAGTTTGATGACAGCACCTTCTACTACCTTCCATAGGATGAAAATCAGATGGCTGATGCTTTGGCTACCTTAGCTTCCGTGATTAAGGTGAACAAACAAGAAGATGTCAAACCCATCCAGATAAGCATTTATGAAACTCCGACACAATATTGAAGAAGATGAAGAAAAAGACAATCACCCTTGGTATCACGATATATTGCAATATGTGAGGAATCGTGGGTACCCGGACCAAGCAACTGAGAATGATAAAAGTATGTTAAGAAGAGTGGTCATTGACTATGTCTTGGACGGGAAGATCCTATACAAAAGAAGAAAGGATCAAGTGCTATTGAGATGCGTAGACACTGCAGAGGCTAAGAAAATCTTGGAAGAAGTCCATGAGGGCGTCTGTAGGACACACGCTAATGGCTTCACGATGGCCAAGCAAATTATGAGATTTAAACCTCTCTTCGAGTTTTTTCGAAGGTGAAGTTAGATGAAGCAGAATGGATCCAATCTCTGTATGATCAGTTGAACTTGATTGAAGAAAAGAGACTAACGGCTATCCTTCATGGACAGATGTACTAAAAGCGGATGATGCAAGCCTATGATAAAAAGGTTTGCCTTAGAGAATTCCATGAAGGGGACCTGGTTTTGAAAAAGATCCTTCCCATATAAAAAGATTTCAGAGGGAAATGGATGCCAAACTGGGAAGGACCTTATATGATGAAGAAAGCCTTTTCCGGAGGAGCATTGATTCTGGTTGAGATGGATAGCAAAAACTTACCCAATCCTGTGAATTCGGATTCCGTCAAGAAGTATTTCACCTAAAGAGGGAGGCCAAGGCGAAAACCCGCAAAGGGCGCTTTGAGACCAAAGGGGTTTTTGAGTTGAAAACCCAAAAACGGGCGACTCAAATCTTGAATATGGGGCATGTGGTAGTCTTGTCCTCTCAAATTAACAAGAGGGAAGAACAGTACATCTTGGGGCATTAACAAAATACTCGAGATCTCCTAAACACATATCTAGTTCGAAATGGTCTCTGAGAAGTTTGAATAAAGAAGCTCGTGCTGCGATATCTGAGGAACCTTTTTTTTCTCATCTTATTCATTTTGTACTTTAGCAAATTTGCTATCTTGTTTAATTTATTCACTTTGAGTTTTACTCTCAATAAAATTCCATTTTGTCCTTTATGATAATCTCTTTCGAGCATTTTTCATTGAAACCATGATTTTTGGACTTATAATATTCACATAAAAGAAGTTATGCATATTACTCTGGAAGATCTCTAAATAGTAAAGGACCTGAAACAGGACCACTAGTCAGAAGTAACCAGATTCGAAAGCTGGAAATATTGAAAAAAGAACAGTCCAAGTTGTGACTATTTCTTTAGATTTTCTGTCAAAGACACTGGCTAAACAAGAAGACACGGTAGCACATCAATGATAGAACTTTGATGAACAATGAGTGATGACAACCTAAGCATTAAAAATGGATCACTTTCAAAAATGACATTCTGTATTCATGGAAATATCATTCATAACACATCTAGTTAGGAAGCATTTGATTCAGTTCGATCATAGCATCCTAATCATTTGGCATAAGCATAGATACATGAAACTGATTCTACAGATCATGTCCCTAGAGGACGATGTAGCAACATCGGTGAATTCACAGATCTTATCTCCATGAGGTAGCAATGAAGCAAATCGAAGACGGTGAATCTTATCTCCCTAAGGTAGCAAGGGAGCAGATTTAAGCCACTAGCCTTGTATCCCTAAGCAGTAGTGGAGCAGACTAAAGATTGTAGATCTTATCTCCATGAGGTAGCGATGGAGCAGATCGAAGATGATGAATCTTATCTCCCTAAGGCAGCAAGGGAGCAGATTCAAGCCACCATCCTATCTTCCTAAGCAGCAGTGGAGTAGGCTGAAAATTGTAGATCTTATCTCCATGAGGTAGCAATGGAGCCGATCGAGAACGACAAATCTTATCTTCCCAAGGTAGTAGGGAAGCAGATTTAAGCCACTAGCCTTGTCTCCCTGAGCAGAAGTGGAACAGGCTGAAGATTGTAGATCCTATCTCCCTAAGCAGTAGTGGAACAGATCAAAGATAGCGAATCTTATCTTCCTAAGATAGTAGGGGAGTAGATTGAAACCACAAGTCTTATCTCCCTGAAGCTGCAGTGGAGCAGACTGAAGATAACAGATCTCATCTCCCTAAAGTTGCAGTAGAGCAGATCGAAGCCACCATCCTTATCTCTCTGAAGTTATAGTAGAGCAGGATAAAAATACACAAGTCTCTTCTCCTCGAAATTACGTTGGAGCAGGTCAAAGCACCAATTCCTATACCTCTGAAGATAGAGTGGATTGGAGCAAGGTTATTTGAAGAAGAAGAGAAGAAGCGCCGAGACTCAGCGGATCCAAGCAAAATTAGCCCTTTTATAGTCTTTGCTCCATTCTCATTATATACAATAATGAGCAAAGAGGAGCAGCTGTAATAAGGCCATTTTGGCCCAGATTAAAACAATAAATAAAACCAAATAAATGAACAGTCCAGGTCCCAAATTATAACCCAAACCTAAAACCTAGCCCCGAAATACAAGGCCCAAATGGCCCAAAATTAAAACACTAACAGAAACCCTAGGGTTTATCCCCCTTGCGCCACAGCCAAGCTCCAGCCTTCAGCACCGTACGACCGCCACGCGCGACCTCCGTATGCCCTACGCCGAGTGCCACATACCATCATGCCAGTTGGCCTTGTACCTAAAAAGTAGACAAAAGCACAGCAAAATAGAGGCAAAAAACAAGTAGATTTTTCTATTTTTTACTTTTCTTTATTTTTGCTTTCAGCTATAAAAGTCCAAAGAGAATCATCTGCAAGGGGTTACGCGCACACAAAATAGCAATCGAATACAGAGAAATCGAATTCATTTTCAAAGGTGGTTCATTTGTTTATTTTATGTTTCTATTTTCTTTATTTTATTTTAAAATCTACCATAAAGATATATAAAAAGAAAAAGAGAAGTTTTACCTGTATCTCAGCGTCGATTTCCTTGGCATCTGCTTCTCTGGTCCAAAAACTGACGGATCCCTGGGGATTCGGTAAAGACAATGACGGAGGAGGTCAAGGGTCGGTGGTTCTACGATTGTTTTAGGGGTTTTAGGTTTTGTTTAGGGGTTTTCGTGGCCCTAATTCTCCTTCTGCGCGAAAGGGGGACCTAGTTTAGGCTTCGAGCATCCCTCCGACCACCATCTGCGGTGGTCATCGCCGTCAGAAATGGTGGTCGGCCGCTGTATTCTCCAAACCCCAAGACCACGCCCAAAGAGAAACAGAGGATAGTCCTCTTTTTTTTAAAAAAAAAACCTAGCACAAAATGTTTTTTTTCATCAAAATTTTAGCTTTATACTGGATCTATACGACGCCGTTTGGAGCCCAAATTTTAGTGGCCAAAGTGGCACAGTTTGGGAATAGGACCTGCGTGCGTGACCCGACCTAGGGAGGATGTGATTTTCATTAATGGGAAATTTGTACACTTAGTCCTTCCTCATTTCTATTTCTATTCAATCTCATTCAATTTCCTTTATTTTATTTTTTTAAATTTGGACTCTTTTGTTTTATTTTGGTTCAATTTGGTCATTTGTCCTTTTGAAGGTAGGACATGAGAACGATGCTATTTTGATGATAGGTATAATTTCCCATTTAATCCTTTTTTGTGACGTGTGTTTTAATCTGGTCCTTATGCGCTTATTCCTTTACATTTTTCACCCTGGATTTTATTTTTGTTCTGATTTGGTCCTTAGTTATTTGGATTTTAACCTTTTATTTTATTATTTATTTATTTATTTTAATATTTTATATAGTATTTATTCTAAATTATTTTGCTCCTTTTATTACTTACATTCTGGGTTTTATTATATATTATTTTATCATATATTATCTAATATATATACATATTTAAGTTTTACCATTTTTAAATATTAATTCAAAATTTGTTGTACCATTTTACTTTTAAATAGTTTTATTATTGATCTAGGGTTTTCAGATATTATTTATTTTAAATATATGCTATTTATTTTATACTGTTATATATATGCATATTTTGTCCATTTTAAAACTTGTCATTTTTTATTGTTTTATTATTCATCTAAAAATTTTCATATATTTTCATTTTTATTTCATTCTTCTATTCAATCCTTTTATTTAAACTTTTATTTATTTATGCATTATTTCAAAATTAGATTTTATTATTATTATCATGTTTGTTATCTTTTGGTTAGAATTATCGTTGGCATTGTATTTTTGTGCAATTAGCTATTTTATGTTATTATTCTTCCTCTTGATTGTCTATATTATTGTTAAATGTTGACATGACATGTGATTATCGTGAATCATTTCCTCTTGCTAGTGTACGTAAGTTTTTGTTATTCATTAGCATGACTTTTTTTGTCCGAACCATCTTTTAAATAAAAAATACGTTTCACTTAATTATCACACTTGTCATTATTCAAAAGTTCTCAAATGAAAGCAAAGTTTCACGTTTAGAAACTCGGGAAAGTCGTGCCCTAACTTACGGGGCTTCGATCTTTCTCGATGGATCTAAATAGCCAAATATCATTTCAAATTTCAAAATGCATGATTTTTAAATAAAATAAAGGCAATATTCGATGCTTGGAAATTCGAGAGAGTCATGCCCTAACTTACACGGTTTCAATTTTCTCGTTAGATCTAAATAATCGAATACCCTTTTAAATCAAAACGCATAAGACTTCAAATAAAAGGCGAGCTTATTTTCGAGGGTTTGAATGTCTTGTCCCAACTTACGGGATGTGATATTTTAACATCTCGAGGTGAGAAAGCCTTTAATGCTTGTTTCAATTTATTTAAGCCTTTTTTTATATATAAAAAAAAGGCTTAAACGTATTTTCAATTCTTTTCGAATCTTCAATTTCGACACTAAGTTATCGACTAATCAATTAGGTACCAATTTTGGGCGTATCGATGGTGCTAATCCTTCCTCGTGCGTAACTGACTCCCGAACTCATTTTTTGATTTTCGTAGACCAAAAATTATCATTTTAGTAAATTTAAACTTTTATTAAAATGATTAATTTGAGGTGAACCGATCTCACCTAATAAAAAAAAGATTGGTGGCGACTCCTGTTTTTATTCGTTTTCATTTTCAAAATTAAGTCGACCCCGTTTTTCAAAAAATAGTTTCGACACATAACATAAATAGATTTATCTAAGAAAATATATACATAACAACATGGAATTGATAATATTCATAAAATAAGGTTAATTTTATCACAAACTATATACATATATAATAATACATAAAGGTATTTTAATTAAATATTATACAAAACCTTCAAAGTAACATGATATAAAAGAATTTTAAAATAACAACTATATGGTTAAACAAATAAAAAAACATAAAAATAGCATGCTAAAATAATGTAAAATTAATAAACAATTTATGTCATAACAGGTTGAAAAACCTGAATAATAAATAAATTAAAAGAAATAAAGAACTACAAAAATAGAATGAACAAGCTCAATTGAAATAAATGCAAACTAAAAGGAGTAATTTATAAATAAAACCAACTATTAGGATAAAATCGGGATTAAAACTCAATGCGTGTAAATCAAGAAGGACTAAAAAAAAAAACCAAATTTCCAAAACGAATCATGAAACGCTGCATACCAATCAAACAAAGGCATAAATTCCAAGAGAAAATTAAAAAAACAAAGAACATAGAAATAAGGTCAAATTGAACACATTCGCGAAAGAGGGGGACTAGTTGCGCCAATCCCCCATTCAGAACCAAAACGCGCAGACCCTCCCTGCGGGTCGGGTCAACGCGCGGGTCTTACCCCTACCAAATGGCCCCGTTTCATTCGTATTACTTAAACCATTTTTTTGCTAAAAAAACATTTTAACATTTATTTAAAAAAACCCTAAAAGCTTTAAAACATTCTCTCATTTCCTCCCCTATTCAACCGGCGCCACTTTCGTCAGAGATCCGACGCGCCATGGCCGCCGACAATGTGAGCACAACTCCAGTGGGACCCTTTCTCTCTCCCCTATATTTTGTATTTGTATTGCGGATTCAAAAGAAAATAAAGGGGGGAAATAGAAACAGCGATAAACCACCTTTGAAATGTATTCTTCTGCTTTTGTTGATTTCTGTATATTTGTTGTTTTTAGATATGTATTCTCTTTTTCTGGAAAAAGAAAAGGAAAAACAAAGGCCTTTACAATGAGAATTTTGAAGGCTTTATAGCCGAATACAAGTTGTTTCTGGCTATTTTCTCGCTCAGGTCGCAGGTCGTGAAGACATGGAGCAGGAGCGCACGGACGTGGGGCGTGAAACGTGCGAGCCAAGGGTCGTGCGGGGGGCATGCGTGGAGGTGGAGGCGGCGTCGGCCAAAGGGAGGATCTAAGTGCTAGGGTTTGTTGTTTCTGAAAAAAATTGGGCCATTGGGCTTGTGTAATCAGGACAAAATTGTATTTTGGGCTAGCATTTAAACTCGGGCTTGGGGTGTTAATTTATTTGGGTACTAGGTTATAATTTGTATTTGGGCTGGAATTAAGTATTTGGGCCCTGGCTAAAATTGGGTCTTACAACAAGTTTTCTTTCGCTATCATGTAATTCATGTATTACTTCACTCACCCTGTTACACAATTTATTATCATACCACTTAAAAATCTACATCCACCAACCTACAATTCACACAAAAAGGTTCGACTTTTTATTATATAAACCCTATAATTCACTCAAAAATCTAATGCTACGATGAACTATAGCACCAATTTAGTCTAGCCGACACAAAAATTAAAAAAATAAAAAAATTCCAATTTCTTACGAACCCTAAAACAAATTGGCTAAATATATGCTTGCTCGAAAATCTGAGCAACCATAATACCTTCGGCTAGGTTTAAATCGTTCCATAAAGTCTCTCTTGGATCTAACTTGTTACAAAAACATGTTATTTTCTCCCCATCATAAACGAACTCCCATCATGATAAAGAAACCAACTTGAATGAGACAACTTCTCCATTGATGGCTTCCAACCACCTTTTTCAAACAATATTTTCAATTCTTTTACTAACCCACTAGATTTCAAGCTTGATTTCTGCAGAATTTTAGTGGAGAAAGAGAGGATTTGAGATTTAGGGTTCTTCATTTAAGAGCTCTTATATTATTTTATTTGTGCCCGTGTGTGTTTAGGGGTTTATTATTTTTTTAATTTTAATTCATTTGCTGACAAGGCATATAAGACAAAATAATGCCTTATCAGCATTTACATACATTTGGCACCTAGGAGGAGTTAAAAAAAAATCCAAATTAGGGTCGCTAGTCACCTAACGGTCACGTTAGCATCTCCATTAAAAACAAACCAATTTGACCAAAAAAAAAACGTTAGGTGTGAAAGTGATCCCAAAAAACTTTAAGGGCCAAAGTGACCAAAAACACAAACATTAAGGGCTATTTTTTATATTATGCCTAATTTTATATGTTAATAATTCATTTTTATATTTTTGTTTATTTTATTTTTCATGACATGAATTTTTTATATTTTAGTTTATTCTATACTATTAATATTCTTTTCACAATAATTTAATACCTTAACACTAAATATGTTTATTAAGAATTAAACGATTATATTTATTAAACTTATCGCATTTAAAAATTTTAACTCAATTTTGTGAAACATTGCGAGCACGCATATTCTAGTTCTAACAGAAGCAATAGTTTGAGGGAAAATTGAGAAAGATACACAACATTTCTATGACAATTAGTAAGATGCTTCATTTCTTGGGTTTCTTGGTTGCGACCCTTCCAAAACGCCATAAACTTATGGATAAGTATCAAATAAATAAGATAGGAAGAGTTAAAATTGTGAGGAAATGAATTTCATTAATAGTGTAATGAATATATGATTGTATGGTAAGAAGTATCTCTAACACATCCTCTCTTTTACATTTTTTTTCAAGATTTTTCTTAGGTAAATGTTTAGGGGTTTCCGAAGTAGGTATGAAAGGCCTTGGGGGATGGGGATGGGGCTGGAAGAAAGAAAAGTAAAAAAAGCATGATACTTTTTAGACCAACATAAAACCAAGTATGGCCGAAGACTTTGACAAAGAAAAGTAAAAAAAGCATGATACTTTTTAGACCAACATCAAACCAAGTATGGCCGAAAACTTTGACAAAGAACATCGAGATTTTCCATCGAGATTTTCCACTTTAATTCACTTAAAATATTGCCAATGATCAAAGTTAAAATAGAAAGACCAAAACTAATGGATTTGAAGTGTTTGCTATATCATATTTTCAATTTTAAACTAAAGGATTTTGAGAAGCGCACGGACGTGGGGCGTGCAACGCGTGAGTAGGGGGTCGTGCGTGGGGCGTGCCTGGAGGTGGAGGCGGCGCCGGCCAAAGGGAGGACCAAAGTGCTAGGGTTTGTTGTTTCTGAAAAAATTTGGGCCATTGGGCTTGCGTAATCGGGCCTTGACCCGACCCAGATTGGATTCGCGTGTTTTTAATAAAGGGGCAATTTGCTCCCTAGGTCCTTTCGCATTTTCATTGCTATGCAATCTCGTCCCATTTATATTTTTCTTTTATTTTTAATTTTGTCCGAAAATTTAATTTTTGTTTTGATCTGGTCCTTAAGCCATTTAAATGCATATATTGGAACAGTGTCATTTTGGTGGCAGGGCATAATTTCCCAGTGGGTCCCCAAGATGTGGCGTGAATTTTAATTCGGTCCTTATACACTTATTTCTTTGTCTTTCTTACCTCTGATTTTATTTTTTTTTCTAATTGAGTCCCTATTTCATCTAACTTTAACCTTTTTTATTTATTTTACTAGTTTATATTAAATTATTTTGTTTTATTTATTTATTATTTATATTAGGTTATTTTATTATATACATATATTTTTAATATATATTATCTTTTATGTATTATTTAGTTTAAACCTTTTTAAATGAACTTTAAAATTTTTGTGACCTTTTTTAAAAAAATCATTTTATTATTTATCTAAGGTTATTATTTATTTTAAATATATGATTTATTTTATACTAATATATATATATGTATACATATTATCAATTTTAAAATTTGCCATAAATTGTTTCGTTAGTTTTTTTATATCATTTATTTATTTTTATATATATTCTTATATTATTTTTATATTCAATTTTTTATATAAAGTTTTATTTTATCCATGTACATTGTCGAAACCATTTTTATTTTGGAAAAAAATGGGGATCGACTTTTAAAACAAAGTGTGGAGTCGCCACCAATCTTTTTGTTTAGGTGTGATTGGATTACGTAATAAAACATTTTATTCCTTTTAAATCCACTTTGGTCTACGTAAATTTAAAAAATGGGTTCGAGAGCCGGTTACGTATGAGGAAAGGTTAGCATCCTCATTACGCCCAATTGGTACCAGATTGATTAAGTGCTATCCTTATGTCTAAGATTTTAGAAAAATTTTTGAAATATGGTTCCTTTTAAAACATTTGAGTGGTTTAAGTTGGTCGTCAAAATTTTCTCGTTTCAAAGGTATACAGCATCACATCCAGCACGATAGGACACGATCCTTTATACCTTTGAAAACACGATTGATTTTTGACTTCCAAGACCTCATATGTTGAAAATTAGAAAAGGATGTCCAATTATCTAGTCCAACGAAAAATCAAAATCCAGCACGGTAGGGCACAATTTCCCGAATTTCTAAATATTGAACATTACCTTATTTTTAGGATTTTTTTTAAAAAAAAATTGTAAACTAGCTCAAAACACAATAATTTTACTTGAAATGAAATGGAATAATTGATTTTAAATAGTTGAAAGTTATAAAGCAACATTTGTAAACCAAAAGAAAAATAATAATCATGGGATAATATGCATGCATAAAATACAATACTTGGTGAACGAAAATAACATAACCTTATTTAACTAACTAACAAAACAAATAATTAAATATAATTAATCCAAAATATAACCAAATTCACAAGCATGGGTGAGCAACAATTGATTTAATAATACATAAAAACGAATAAATGTGGTGTAACAAATATACATGAAATAATATAAAAACAATTAACACATGAGGTACCAAACAACATAAAACTAATACGATACAAAAACAATTTCTAAAAAGATGGATTGATGAGCAAATAACAAATGCTAGAACTTGAAATAATTTATAAGAGCTAGGGGTATGTATATAAGTGAATAATACACACAAAATTTGAAATAAATCATCAAATAAATAAAAATATAGAATAAATAATATATATATATATATATAAATGAATTTTAAAATAAGTACTATAAGAACTTTGAAAAGAATACTATACAAAATAATTTAAACCCAAAATTTATCAATAAAATATAATATAAATTATATTCATAAAAATAGTAATGGATGTCAATATAAAATTTTTAAACCATTGATGTACATGTTAGAAAGTTTTAAGATAAATATAACCGTATAAAAATATATAGAAGAATGTATATGAACTACTATTTATATAATCTGAAATTAATGATCATACAAAATAATTGAAACAAGATTGATTTATCCACAATAATTAATATACATGAAATGAAATCTTAATATAAATAATGTATATACAAAGAAGCTAATATATGAAAATGTCTTAATATAAATAATATATGCTACTTTTATTATTATTATTTTCATGTTAGTCTTAGCATTGATGTATTATTTGTGCTATTGACTATATTCTATTATTATCCTTTCTTTTGATTGTCTATATTAGCTTTAAAGTTGATCCATCACGTAATTTTCGTGAATTGTTTTTTTAGTATTTGTGTTTTATAATTTATTAGCGTAATGATTTTATTCACAAATCATAGTTTTAAATAAAAATACATTGTTACATGTTATTCAAAAGTTTTCAAAATAAGGCAATATTTCGTGTTTGAAAATTCGAGAAATCATGCCCCAACGAGCTGGGCTTTGATTTTCCATTTGACCAAATGACCAATTACCCTTTTAAAATTCCGTCCGTGTTTTCTTCAATTAAAAAACAAGGCAATATTTTGTGTTTGAAAATTCGAGAAAATCGTGCCCCAACGTCTTTGGGTTTCGATTCTTGTTTGACCAAATATGTAACGCCCAATTTTCGGAATTCGTGAATGTTGGCATAGGTTTAATTATGTTAGTGGGCCTCTAGAAAGCCCAAACTTAAGATAGAACCCGACAATTTTAGTTAATTTTTGTTCCATAAGAAAAAGGGGGTGAAATTATGAAATAGGACCTATGTGAAAAAGTTTGAAAATGCTATAGGCTAAATTGAAGTGGCCAAATAAATAGGAGTGCAAAATAGGAGGATTTGCATGACAAACCTCCCATTTTACATGAAGTGGCCAGCCATCATGTTGTTGTAGACAAAATGTACACTTGATATCCATAATTTATGGTACAAATTGATACAAATTGATAATAGGTTAGGTAAATGTTCCATGATAATGGGTTAGGTAAATGTTTCATGATAATGGGTTAGGTAAATGTTTCATGATAAGAATTTCATGTCTTTTGTATTAAAGAATTAAATGGATGAAATATGAAGTTTTATTAAAAGAAAAGGGTGAAAAGAACAAAGTTTTGTCCATCTTTGTTCATCATAGCTGAAAGTTAGAGAAGAGAAAGGAGAGGAGAAAACTCTTGAGTATTTGGTCATTAGGAGGAGGAAAATTGAAGGTAAGTTCTTGGTACCTTGCTTCTATTTTGAGGTTCATGAGTTCTTCTTGATTCTATCTTAACTCTTGAAGTATATTTTGATTTTTAGTTGTGTTGTGAGCATTTAGTCATGAATTAAAATGAAGGAAATGGTTGTTGTTTCATGTTCTTTTGATGAAAAATGGAAGATAGGTGAAGTTGAACCAAACAAATGAGCATGCATGTGCCTTAGATGTTAAAGGGAAAAATCAGCTAACATGTTGTGCTTTAAAATGATGAAATGGAGATTATACTTAAGTAAAATCATAGATATGTGATGATTGATTGGTGATATACATGTTTAAATAACATGCATGCAAGGTATGTGTGAAAGAGTGATTTGGTAATAAATCTGCTTGGGACAGCAGCAGTAACGTGACTTTGGAAAATCACCATAAATTGTGGGAGATGAATTAGAAGCTGAATAAATTATGTAATTAAAGCTTATTGAGTCTAGTTTCTAATGAAATAAACAAGAACATATTTTGAATTCTGTACAATGAGAAATTTGATTCGTAATGAAGAGTGGTCAGATTAGTCAAACAGTGAAACATGGGAAACTTTAAGAAAAATCTGGTATTGATTGGCCATACCAAAAATTCTGAAAACTTTATGGATAAAAGATATATGAGTCTATTTTCAGGAAAATTAACGGCACTTGATTTGGAGTTTCGTAGCTCAGTTATAAATAATTTAGTGACTGTTGCTCAGGAAGACAGCTTGCAGTGAAATTATGATTATGTGGTAAACATTGACAAAAATTTGTTAATGAGTTGCTTATTGATTTCTTATAAGCTTACTATGATCTGTAGGTGTGGTTGGCGAATATTATAAGGGTTAATACATAGTTTGTATTTGAATAGTTAGATTAACGTGTTAGTAATCCAATTGTAGGCGGTTCGTGTGTGGATCTCATCAAGATATCGTCATAAGCAGTGTGTGTGACACCCTCTCATAGACTAGATTGGCAAAAGCGAAAAGCGAAATGCCGAAAAGTCAGTATTTTGGGAATTTGCGAATGTGCGAATGCTCGTAAGATAGTTGGGTTTGTATATTTGGTAATCTAAAGTATTAAACTGCAGTACGCGCGATTTCGTACATTTTGATAATTTGGGCTTAATGGGCCAAAGATCGGGTTCATGGGCCAACGGACCCAATTCGTAAGTATGTGTAAGTGTTCTGATAGTACGTAAATAGTTAGGATATGCATGAAAACGCTAAAAGTAGCTAAATTACTATAATACCCCTATGTATGAAAAATTACTATTATACCCCTAGGTGTAAAATTACCGTTATACCCCTAGGGTTAATTTTGGTGAAAAGCATGACGATCGATTACGTATGATGTATGCCATGATTATATATCTGTTGCATGGGGACATGGGTTATATTATGGAGGAAGCGTTACGGTGGCTATGCCACAAATATCTAATATGGTGGCTCGCCACATATATCTGATACAGTGGCTCGCCACGATTATCATATCTGGTGACTCTGTCACATTATTCATTCAGCAGCCATGCTGCAAATTCGTGGTGTGTAGCGGTTGGGTGGGTCGATTTGTCTCCCCACGGTGTAAGGTTGGTACGGGGTGTATACGGTTGGATATGGTTGGGTTTCGCATAAACATGTAATATACATTACGTTACATTATGGGCCTATGGGCTTTATTTTGAATTCATTGCAGGCTAAGGCCAACTTATTCTATTTTCGTGGTTTAGTGATATAGACTATGGTTGGGTTAATTTATTAATGAGTTTCCCCAAACTCACCCCTTTTATTTTCATCCACGCAGTAATCCCCAACCATAGTGGGCTTGGAGTCGTGAGGGAATTGAGTGGGCCCATTGCTCGAAAGTTTGATTTTCTTTTGGTGAACTGGACATCCTTTTATTTACGTTTGAAGTTTTGGGTTTTTAAATGTAATAAGGCCGCTTATTTATTTTTGATGGTTTTTTTTATATGTATTACTAAGATAAGTAATACTTATTTTAACTGTTGAAACTGGATAGCTTTAGGGCGCGTTTTCAAAAACAACAGTTGATTTCAAAATAACACGACAATAAGCAAAGCTTCAGCAATGAAAGTATTTTCCAAAATTAATCACTTTTCCTAAAAATGACTTAATCAAATCGGTTTCCTAGAAATATCCATGACGTTAAAGTGTGGCAATGGCGGTATGCATGTCTAGGATTGGATCCGAAGGGAGCTTGGTATAGCGGTCAGATGGACTCACCACCTCTTTTCCGGTTTCCTACCGGTGCATGACTTCCATTCACTTTAACCTTTAATGAATTAATCTTTTGAACATCAAGTACGATTTTCTGGACTTAGAATGGAAATTTTTTTTTACGTTTTTGATGTGGCATGCCGGATCCGGCCATAACTTCTGGGCCGGGTTTGGGATGCTACAAAATAACCGAATATCTTTTTAAAATTTCAATGCATGAGTTTTGGAAATCATGAGATGATCTTGGTATTGAGGGTTTGAAATGTCGTATCCTAACGTGCTAGATATGATATTTTATTTTTTTGGAATAAGAGAAACTCAAAATTCACTTCGAGTTATTTAAACTTTTTTTAAAGGGATTGTATTTTAAAGTCTTTTCAAATTTTTGACATTAGGACATTAATTAATCAATAAGGTACCAATTTTGGGTGCTGCGAGGTGCTAATCCTTCCTCGCACGTAACCGACTCCCGAACCCGTTTTCTTGAATTTTGTAGGCCAAAATCAATATTTTAATAAAATAAAATCAATAAGCACTTATTTATGCATTGTTAAAAATTATTAAAAATTATAAAATAATCAGAAAATGCTATACAAATTATAAAAATATATATTAAAATTTACATAAACTTATATAAGATAAAAATTGTAAAAATTATAAATATTTTTAAATAAAAATTTGTATGGATTCTAATAAATTATAAAAATATAAAATAACTAAAACATATTTGAAATATTTAAAATTTTATACAAACCTATAAATTCTTACAAACTTATAAAAATTATTCAAAAATATTAAAATTGATATAAACATATAAAATTATAAAAATTATTAAAAATTATCTAAACATAGTTAGGTTAGACTAAAATTGACAAGGATATCAGTTCGGACAAAGATATTAGACTGGTTGACCAAAGAATTGGGTAGTTGAACTAATTTTTTTTTAGTTTTTTTAATTATTTGATATTTTAATGTTTTCTTTAATTAAATTGGTCAAACTAATGAACTGGTGGCTTGACCGATTCGACTACTGGTTCAGTTTTGAAAACTTTGGTCATCATATTTCATACCGACATATGCTAATAGTTGAATAGTGAAATTTTGATTTGATAGTATCTAACTATACCAAAAATACTTTTGATCATACAATCCTTAGCAAATAAATTTTAACTTTTCAATGTTCAAACTATTGTATTGTATTTAAAAATATTAGAGATAAATTTTAAAAATAAAAACATTAATTTATCAATAAAAGGAGAGGGTCTAACCATTATCGTTTTATTTGTGAAATATTGACAACATTTTATTTAATATGAAAATGACCCCAACAATCTAATGATTATTCCTATTATACAACTGTTGGTGTGATGTTATGTGTATATTATGGTTTTAGAGGTTTAAATCACTTTTTATAATTTTTATTGTTTTATAATTTATTAGAATTTTTATAATATTTATAAGTTTTATAATTTTTAAATTTGTGTCAATTTTAATAATTTTAAATATTTAATGGTTTTTAATATTTTATAAAATTTAATCATTATTTATGAAAATTATTAGATTAGGCTAGATGTTGTCGTGTGTTACATTTTGATTGATACACCAATTTATTTTAACGATCAACATGATTAACTACTGATTCCATTAATAGAGAAGTTTAACTTATTATTTTAATTAACGACAAGGGTTCAATTGAATGCGAATTCAATAGAATGTTTTACTTAATTTTTTCACATTTTTAAAAGATTTTTAACATATAAAATTTAAATAAACTTATCAATATTTAATATAATTTATTGAAATAATAATAGATTGATGGCGAGACTTAATAGTCTCACCACCAATCAAACATTATCCCTATTTACTATTAAAAAAAAAAAAAGAGGAACGAAATAATAAATTTCAGACTAAAACGACGAAGACTTGGGGCTGAGTTGACTACACATATTCAAGTACACCACTTAAATCTGCAGTGCAAAACAAGATACTGGAGTGAATTGTAGCTTTTTAAATGAAATAAAAGCAATTATTTATGCATTGTTTATCCATCGAAGGGTGAATTTAAATTTCTGTAAGCTTCATTTAAGCCCTTTTTTTTTATTTATGAATATCGAAGAAAAGTTTTTAAATCAAAAAAAAATGAAAAGTTTTAAAGGGAAAAGAACGAGTCAACACAGCGATAAAGAATCATGTGCCGGCTATAGTATTCTTCAACTTAAAATGGCATTGAATCTTGGTACGTGCGTGCTGTTCCTATAAGTTATTCTAGATTTACATGTGCCGAGGGAGTGGGGGGAAAAAATAGGAGCGGTGATGGGGTTTGGTTGTATGTTTAAGGAGCTTGCTGTGTTTGCAGTTATGGTAACAATTATGGGAACTTCAGTAGCAGCCCAAGCAAAACCTGGATGTCAAAGCAGCTGTGGAAACATAAGCATCCCATACCCTTTTGGTACAGCCAATGGTTGCAACATTAGCAGCCACTTTTTCATTCGTTGTAATACCACTTTAAATCCCCCAAAAGCATTCTTAGGCGACGGTGATATAGAAGTTCTCGACATTTTTCTGGATGGTTCTTTGCGCTTTAGTTATAATTACTTAATGGGTCATGACTGTTATAATTCATCAGGGCGTAGTTTATATCCCGATTTTTGTTCTCGTTTTCGGAATTTACCATATCTCATACCAGAAACAAGTTCACGGCCATCGGTTGTGACACTATCGCCTACATCGAGGCTTTCTTCGAACCTGACTCTTCACACAGAATTTCAAAAAAACTTTTCAACCGGATGTTTAACATTTTGCGGTGACGCGGGCGATGTGATAAATGGGTCTTGCTCCGGTATTGGCTGCTGCCAGACGGCTATTCCTCAAGGATTGAAGGTGTTTTACTTCAATTTCAGTAGCCCTCGGAATCACTCCCACGTGTTGAGCTTCAATCCTTGCAGCTATGGATTTCTTGTTGAAGATGGAGCCTATAAGTTCCACGCATCAGATCTTTGGGACACAAATTTCGGCAAAAATAATTACCCGGTTATTCTTGATTGGACAATCGGGAATCAAACCTGTGAACAAGCCAAAATGGATCCAAAAAATTATGCTTGCAAGCAAAATAGTGATTGTACAGTTCCAGAAAATGGCCCTGGATATTTGTGCAAGTGTAATCCTGGTTTCAGGGTAATCCTTACCTCTCATACGGCTGCCGAGGTAAAGGTTTCAACTTCTTCTCCATTGTAGATTCATTTCGATAAAATTATCTATCCTTACTTCAACTTCGTGCCAAATTATATACGTATATTATTTTAGTTTAAAATGTTGGAAAATTGTAGATATTGATGAATGTGAGACACAGAAGCCATGCGATGAATTTGGCACATGTCATAATACACCTGGAAGCTACAATTGTTCATGCCCCGAAGGGTTCGAGGGTGATGGCCGGAAAAATGGAACAGGTTGCCGTCCTATATTCAAGCCGCAGGACAGTGAGAGTTTTCCCATTCTTGTCGTTACACTAGGTTTGCACATGCCAATTACTTTCTTTATATTTTAGACAAGAGGCTTTTTCCTTTCAATCCAGAGTCAATATTTATTATACTATATTTAGCGTGAGTTATTTTACTGCATGATTTTTTTCTTTTGAGGTGGTTAGGTTTTGTCGAATATTTCGGTAATTTAATCACAAATTATAATGGAGTTTTGAATAAAAATTTAATGTA
This sequence comes from Gossypium arboreum, assembly GCF_025698485.1. NCBI lineage: Eukaryota > Viridiplantae > Streptophyta > Magnoliopsida > Malvales > Malvaceae > Gossypium > Gossypium arboreum. Next base: position 327,837 of record NW_026440296.1, read on the forward strand.
TAAAGATCGATATGGAGTAATTTTTAATAGAGTGACTAAACTAGATTTTATAAGGTAGTGTAGGAGTCTTGATAGACTTTTACCTCAAAAATTGTTACAAAGGACTCAATAAGCATAACCAGTTAACAAAATTAATTACTTAGATTTAAATTAATTATTTAGTTTCATGCTTAAAATGATTGATTGTATTAGATCTGTTATAACTTAAAAGTTTAAATGTTAAAACAAAAATATTTATCTAAAACTTAATTAATTTATTTTATCAATACAATAAATTATATATTCTTTTATTTTCCTAATATAAATTAGATTACATCTCAACTAATTATTCTATATAATAAGCATCTCATTCTGACTATTTAAATAATAATTAAAATTTAAATCCAAATTTTATCATATAGCAAGAGATATGTCCAGCTAAATTTTATATCAAAATCGTGACTTAAGTGGTAAGATTAACAATTTTAAGAGCTAACATTTAAGTTACAATTTATTTGGATTTCATGTAGGTATTGGCTTAAGTATAGGGTTGCTGTTTCTAATTGCTGGGTTCTGGTGGTTTTATAAGAGACTGCAGAGAAGAAAGTATATTAAACTCAAACAAAAACTCTTTGAAAGAAATGGTGGGTTATTGTTTCAAAAAAGATGTCTTCAAATCAAGGTGGCCTGGATAAAGCTAAACTCTTCAGTTCTAAAGAATTGGAAATAGCTACTGATCAATTTAATGGGAATAGAATCTTGGGTTGTGGTGGCCAAGGCATGGTTTACAAAGGAATGTTGTCTGATGGGAGAATTGTTGCAGTAAAGAAGTCCAAGACCGTAAACGAAGGGTATCTTGAACAATTTATCAATGAGATATTTATTCTTTCTCAAATTGATCACAGAAATATTATCAAGCTATTAGGTTGTTGCTTGGAGACCGAAGTGCCCCTCCTTGTCTATGAATTCATCCCCAATGGAACCCTTTCCCATCTCATCCATGATCAAAATGAAGAGTACCCGAGGTCGTGGGATATACGGTTACGCATTATTGCGGAAGTTGCTAGTGCGATTTCTTACTTGCACTCATCTGCATCCATCCCCATTTATCACCGAGATATCAAGTCTAGTAACATACTACTAGATGAAAAGTTTCGAGCGAAAGTATCAGACTTCGGAACATCTAGATCAATCAGTATTGATCAAACTCACTTGACGACTCAAGTGCTTGGGACTTTTGGATACTTAGATCCCGAATATTTCCAGTCAAGTCAATTTACTGAAAAGAGTGATGTTTATAGTTTTGGAGTGGTTATTGTTGAGCTCTTAACGGGAAAAATGGCAATCTCGACGTTTGGATTGCAAGAAAAGAGAGGCTTAGTCTCGTATTTTATGTCGTCCATGGAAGAAAACCAGCTGCTGGATATTGTTGATGCTGAAATTGGGAAGGATGGTCAAAAGGATGAAGTAGTAGCAGTTGCTCAACTTGCGAAAAGATGCTTGAACTTAGATGGGAGATATAGACCAACAATGAAAGAAGTGGCCATAGAACTCGAGAGACTTAGAACTCGACAATGTGACTGCATCCCCATAGATCAGCTTAAACAAGTTGAGGTCGTTATAAGAAAATCGGCTGAGAGTTGGGATTTCACTTCATTCTCAACAGAACATTATCCGAATTGCAGCATGACATCTACATCAGAATCAGATGTTCATCCACTTATGTTGGAATCCAGTTTAGTACAAGATCTCTAAGTTTCTATTCTGTTTCTGTCCTAGTGATGGCTCTGACCTTAATTTGTCCATAAAATTGAAGGATCAAGAGAAGCCATTGTTACTGACAACTGCACTGTCTCACACACCACACACCACACACCACCTCTGATGATCAATTATGAATAATTGCAATATACATTTTTATATAATTATATATCACTAATAAAAGGATAATTATATACATTCTTGATAATTGCATATAAAAGTGGCGTGCAATAAATTACGTGACATCACATGTATAAATTTATAAATTACTATTCATTAGATATAAAAGTTGATAATCACATCTTTCTACCCATTTTCATTGTGACATCTTTTGGTTTTTCTCTTTCCGTTGGTTTTAGTAACCTGCTTTCATAATGATTTCTTGGCGAATAAGTTCTACTAGGTGTTACAGTGAAAATATGTCTATAAATAAATTCTATTTGGAGTTTTCCAATAGTGGTGACGGTAACGATAGTTCACTTTGTTTTATCTTAATTAAAGGACCGGTTGTATTAGTAATTTTAGTTTTGAGTGTTTCTTAGCTGTTTATTTTAATGGTTGATTACTATGGTGCATTTTTTGTGGTTATCTGATACTACTAATTTAGTGGTCTTTATTATATCTCTCATCCACTAAACTTTTATGATGAAGTGAATTATTATTTCTTAAAATAAAAATAAATAGAACTTAATAATTATTCATATAGGCCATTAAAAAAATTGGTAAAAGTATCATATAGGTCTTTATACTAAGATTATATTTTACTTTCTTTATTCAAATAATGGGCAAATTAATCCCTATAAATTAGATTAAAGAGCAAACTAGTGTTTTTGTTGAAAATTTCATCCATTTTTACTATTAAAAATTAGTCCATATACGTCAACATGATATACACAAGGCACGTCACATGCTATTGTCTAGTTATTTTGTCAATCACATCAACATTTAACAGTACAAGTGGATGGAATTTTGAATAGAAAGGACCATTTTACCTTTTAATCTAATATATTAGATTTAATTTACTCAATTTTTGAGTAGAAAAAATAAAATGCAATTTGCCTCCTAACAAGGGACCTCCATAGTATTTTTACCAAAACATAAGTAATAAAAATTGGTAGTATATTATTCCCTCGAAAAAGGAATAGAACGAAAGTTGTGTTTGTTGGGGGAAAGGAGACGTAAGGTGTTGGGCCACACTACCCTTTACTCTCTAATAACCCTCATGCCGTGAAGAATGGTGGATTCATAATGGCGTGGAAAAGTATAAAACCGGTTGCATTTTATTCCACATGATGTTGAAGCCTGAGAGTAACATAATGACTTAAAATATTCAAAATTTTTTTTAAATTTTATTACAATCAACATCAAAAGACAATCAAAACCATGGCTTGTTTTGTGTATAAGACAACAAAGATGGCTTCTCTGTCAATACAATTCGAACTCTTATTTTTCCATGTATGTTGAAAGGTTGCCAAAATGGAAGTGGGAATAAAGACTTGAAAGTTTCAATATATGTTTTCATATACTTTAATTTGGAATTTGCAAGGAAAAAATTTCATCTCATAGTGAAGTTGAAAATTATAGATTAATAACTAATCATGAAACTACTACTTTTTATTTGCTCGGCAATTGTACGTAATATTTAAACATTCGAGGTATAAAGTGATTATTTATGGGATAATATTTGATGACTGAAAATTAATAAATTTGGAAAATAATAATTTTAAATTTAAAAGAGTTTAGAAAATTTTGTTATATTGATATACAGGAAGAAATTGAGAAAATAAAAAATTAATTAATTTTAATTATAATCAAATAAATGTTTATATGTAAAACAAACCCTTAAAGAAAATGTAAAAATTAATTAATCTTTGTATTAAATTACTTTTAATTGAATTTTTATCATTAATTAAAATAATTAATTAAGCACCACCGTTAGCGTAACCCATGATTGACTATGTTGATCGTTAAAATAAATTGACATGCCAATTAGATGGTGATCTGTGATAACTTTTGGTTTAATTTAATATTTTCTAATACAAAATATTTACAAAAAATAAAATAATCAGAAAAAACTATACAAATTATAAAAATCACTAAATATAAGAGTTATTGTTGATTAAGCAACGAACAAGAAAAATAGCGGAATAAATTGAAAAATTGAACACACAAATTTAACGTGGAAAAACCCCTTCAAAGAGGATAAAAAACCACAGGCAAAAGATAATTTCACTAAATGGCAAAAGAACGAAGAGTATAAAAGATGGAGATAAAGACTAAACCCTGAAAACCCGAAAACAAAGAACCCTCAAAACGTAAATACAAAACTCTCTAAATGTGTTATGAGTTCTAATCTCTAATGGGTGTATTTTTCTAAGGTTGTAAAAGAGCCTATTTATAGGCTAAATTTATAGGTCAAATAATAATAAAATAATCTAAACTAATTAGTGTTTGATTGAAACAAGTAAACAGAGTTTAACTGAATGATTATTTTTCAAATTTGACTGAAAATAGGAGTCAGATTTAACAGTTACAAAACGGCACCGTTTAGGGTCGGATTTTAGACGTCCAAACGACATCGTTTGGCCCCTCGACCCGCGCCTTGACCCGACCCCGGGAGGCTCCGCGTGTTTTTAATAAAGGGGCAATTTGCTCCCTAAGTCCTTCCGCATTTTCATTGCTATGCAATCTCGTCCCATTTATATTTTTCTTTTATTTTTAATTTGGCCCGAAAATTTAATTTTTGTTTCGATCTGATCCTTGAGCCATTTAAATGTGTATATTGGAACAACACTGTTTTGGTGGTAGGGCATAATTTCCTTGTGGGTCCCTACGATGTGGCGCGAATTTTAATTTGGTTCTTATACACTTATTTCTTTGTCTTTCTTACCTCTGATTTTATTTTTTGTTCTGATTGAGTCTCTATTTCATCGAACTTTAACCTTTTTTATTTATCAATAAAAACATTAATTTATCAATAAAAAGGAGAGGGTCTAACCATTATCGTTTTATTTGTGAAATATTGACAACATTTTATTTAATATGAAAATGACCCCAACAATCTAATGATTATTCCTATTATACAACTGTTGGTGTGATGTCATGTGTATATTATGGTTTTAGAGGTTTAAATCACTTTTATAATTTTTATTGTTTTATAATTTATTAGAATTTTATAATATTTATAAGTTTTATAATTTTTAAATTTGTGTCAATTTTAATAATTTTAAATATTTAATGGTTTTTATATTTTATAAAATTTAATCATTATTTATGAAAATTATTAGATTAGGCTAGAAGTTGTCGTGTGTTACATTTTGATTGATACGCCAATTTATTTTAACGATCAACATGATTAACTACTGATTCCGTTAATAGAGAAGTTTCACTTATTATTTTAATTAACGATAAGGGTTCAATTGAATGCAAATTTAATAGGATGCTTTAATTAATTTTTTCACATTTTTAAAAGATTTTTAACATATAAAATTTAAATAAACTTATCAATATTTAATATAATTTATTGAAATAGTAATAATAGATTGATGGCGAGACTTAATACTCTCACCACCAATCAAACATTATCCCTATTTATTATATATAAAAAAAAAAAAGAGGAACGAAATAATAAATTTCAGACTAAAACGACGAAGACTTGGGGCTGAGTTGACTACACATATTCAAGTACACCACTTAAATCTGCAGTGCAAAACAAGATACTGGAGTGAATTGTAGCTTTTTAAATGAATTAAAAGCAATTATTTATGCATTGTTTATCCATCGAAGGGTGAATTTAAATTTCTGTAAGCTTCATTTAAGCCCTTTTTTTTTATTGATGAATATCGAAGAAAAGTTTTTAAATCAAAAAAAAAAAAATGAAAAGTTTTAAAGGGAAAAGAACGAGTCAACACAGCGATAAAGAATCATGTGCCGGTTATAGTATTCTACAACTTAAAATGGCATTGAATCTTGGTACGTGCGTGCTGTTCCTATAAGTTATTCTAGATTTACATGTGCCGAGAGAGTGGGGGGAAAAAATAGGAACGGTGATGGGGTTTGGTTGTATGTTTAAGGAGCTTGCTGTGTTTGCAGTTATGGTAACAATTATGGCAACTTCAGTAGCAGCCCAAGCAAAACCTGGATGTCAAAGCAGCTGCGGAAACATAAGCATCCCATACCCTTTTGGTACATTAGCAGCCACTTTTTCATTCGTTGGAATACCACTTTAACACCCCCAAAGCATTCTTAAGCAGCACCCTTTTGGAAGTTCTCAACATCTCCCTGGATGATAATTATTTACGCAATCGTATAATTCATCAAAATCTTTAAAATATTTTTGAATTTGATAAATTTTTATTTTTATCTTTTCTAATATAAATTAGATTAAATCTGAATTAATTTGTCTGCATTTACATAATACTTAAAATTTAAGTCCAACTTTTCAAATCTAAGTTCTCAAACAGAGCATTACAACATCTTTAAAAACAATATTTTTTTATAAGATACACAACATCAAATAGCAAGAGACATGTCCAATTAATTTTTATTTCAAATAGTAGTTTAAATGGTAACATAAACGATTTTAGGAGCTACTCATTTGAGTTACATATTTATTTGGATCTCATGCGGGGATTCGCTTAAGGGCTTTTGTTTCTAATTGTCGGGTATGGTAGCTTTATAACATACTGCAGAGAAGAAAGTACATTAAACTCAAACAAAAACTCTTTGAAAGAAATGGTGGATTATTTTTTTTTAAAAAAAAAAACTGTCTTTAAATGAAGGTGGTCTGGATAAAGCTAAACTCTTCAGTTTCAAAGAGTTGGAAATAACTACCGATAAATATAATGAGAAAAATAACATTGATATGTGCTAAAAGTAACATATTTTAGCCTCATATCTAATGCATTTTTGGGTGACTATTCGATGTAAATGGTGAATTTTATGCTCACAATCTTTTAAATTCATGTTTTTATACTTAGGAGAGTATTTGGGAGCAAAATGAGTGAAAAATGAGAAAAAACTGGAAAATCGGAGCGACCCACAGGAGCTAGATGGGATTGCACCCTAAACTGTGTAAACACATGACTTTTAGTTTTTTCAGGCATTCTAAAACATATATATTCTTTCAAAACTAGAATAACTTGACTTGACATCAAACAATTTTAATGGGCCTATTCTTGATGATCTTGGAAATTGCTTCAAGTTATTCAACTTGAATTTGAGCAAGAACAACCTCGAAACGAGCATTCCATCTTCAATATATTAGATTTGTAAAATAAATCTAAAATAAAACTGAATAAACTAGGATTTATCATATCAAATCATCAAAAATAAATCAAGAACAAAACTAGATGCGAAAATGTACCTGAATCCATGAATTCCTTGAAATTTTTCCTGATATCGGGAATTTGATCTTTCAAATTAGCACACAAGAAATTCAGAGAATATTTACTCTCTCTTTCCTAATGATGGGATATTAGAAAAGATATTTCGTGCATAATTTGGGGACCTTAACCCTAATATTTATAACCTTGGCATATTAGTTCTAATCAAATTCTAATTACCCCATCATTAATTAGAATTTGATTAGAACTCAATTGTCGAAACCATTTTTGTTCTAAAAACGGGGATCGACTTTTTGAAAACAAACATGGAGTCGCCACCAATCTTTTTTTTAGGTGTGATTGGTTCACCTGATAAAACATTTTATTTCATTTAAATCAATTTTGGCCTACGTAAATTTGAGAAAACGAGTTCGGGAGCCGGTTACGTGTGAGGAAGGATTAGCACTCTCACCACGCCCAAAATTGGTACCAAATTGATTAAGTACTGTCCTTATGTCTGAGATTTGAAGCTATTTTTGAAATATGATTCTTTAAAAAATTTGAATAGCTCAAGTTGGTCGTCAAAATTCTCTTGTTTCAAAGGAATACAGCATCATATCCAACACGATAGGACACGATACTTCATTCCCTTGAGAACACAATAAATTTTTGGCTTCCAAAAATTTATACATTGAAAATTACAAAAGGATGTCCAATTATTTAGTCCAACGAAAAACCAAAACCCAGCACAGTAGGGCACGATTCCTCGAACTTCCAAACATTGAACATTGGTTTGTTTTAGAATTTAAAGAATACGAATGAAATTCTAAAGGAATATTCGATTATTTTGAACAAACGAGAAATCGAAACCCAGCATGATAGAGCACGATTCCCCGAATTTCAAAATATCAAACATTGCCTTGTTTCAGAATTTAGAAAACACGAGTGAAGTTCTAAATGAATATTCGATTATTTTGAACAAACGAGAAATCGAAACCCAGCACGATAGGGCACGATTTCCCGAATTTCCGAGCATCAAATATTGCCTTCGTCTTAAGGAATTTTCAAACGAACAATTGTAAAGCCAGCTTAAAACGCATTGATTTTGGTTTAAAATAAAATGGAAGAATTAATCTTGAAGAGTTGGACCTTATAAAACAATATTTCGTAAACCAAAAGGAAAACAATGATCATGATACAATACACGCATAAGACATAATACTTGATGAATGAAGATAATGTTGCCTTATATAATCAACTAATAAAATAAACAATTAAATATAACTAACCTAAAAATATATAACCCAATTTCCATCATGTACAGGGAATAATTGATATAACAATACTGAGCGAAAATAATAATATAACAATACATCTCAACAAAACAAACAAAACAATACACACAATAATATGCCACAATAATATACAAAGCCCAATATAACATAATCAATATGAGATATACAAAACAAAATGAAAATTAAAAGAACAATATGGTATAAAACAAAATTAATATAATGATAAACACGTAATATATAACACACGAAACGATTTGATAAAAAAAACTAGAGATACATATGTAATCATTTAAAATATATGTTATAGAATGAATATTTTTAAATCGAGTAATATCTGAAGTGTTAAAGAATATTGGTTTAAAATTGACAATTTACATACAATAAAGGAGAATTTGAATTATGTATAAAATATACAAAGATAGTAAAATGTATAATGAAATATAAGTTTAGGAACGTATTAGATTTGCAAATTATATATATATATATAAATAAATTTAAAATAAAAGGAAATACATACATGATCAAATTAATTTTGCTATATACGCACAAATATATACAAAAATGTTTGAATGAGATACTATATAATATAATAATACAATATAAAGAATTTCAAAACAATAATTTTATAAGCACAAAAGGAACTTTAAAACAACAATTTAGCCATTAAAATAATATATGTACAAATATATACAAAAATATTTAAATGAGTCATTACAAAATGTGTAAATAATATAATAGAAGAAACTTCACAATAATTGTTCACATAAAACAAAGCAAAATTATCAAAATAAACTAATATATAAAAATATTAAATGGATTTTAAAAAGGTAAATTATATTAAATAGAAGACTAAATTAAAATTGAATAAAAATAAAAGGGATAATTTATAAATAAAATAAACTAATGAAATTCGAAAGAAGGACCAACGTGCAACGTGTGTTAACGCACAGGGATCAAATCTGGAAATATTCTAGATCCCAAAACGCTGCGTTGAGGCACGGACCAAAATGCACACATGCTCAAATTACATGGCTAAATTCTAAAATGAAATAAAACAAGCAATGCGCAATTGAATGCCTGTGTAAAAAAGGAGGACTTAGTGCGCAATTATCCCCTCTCCGCAGAAACACGCGGATCCCAGGGGCGATCGGTTCGGGTCACGGGTCGGCCATGCCAGACGGCACCGTTTTGGGTGCTATAGCCCCCAAGTGAAACGACGTCATTTTTCTTACAATATAAAAGGCTTATTTTTGACAAAAAAACTCATTCTGCCATCATTTAAAAAAAAAAAATCTTAGAAGCTCTCTCACTCCCTCTCTCTCGCCTTCTGGTCAGAGCCAAAATCCGGCGAGCAGGCTATAGTATGTCACCGTCGGCCACTGTCGCCAGCCACCGCGTGCAAAAGGTACCCCTTTTTTTGGTATTTTTTGATAGGCTTTTAATATGTGTAAATATGTAAGGGACTAGATTCAAAAATAGAAAGAAAAGAAAGGAAAAAAAAAAGAGTCACCTTAGGTTTTTCGGTTTTGATTTTTTTGGTATTTAGTTCTCTGATTTGAGACTATTCCTCAGCTTTAGTGTTGTTAAAGTCACTATTTTTCACTTGATTTTAAGAAAGATCGAGTGCTTTTCATTAAAAAAAATACTGAACTTACAAATGGATTTGGCTTGGTCTTTTTTAAAGCCAAATTACATCTCTTTTTTTTTATTAATACTTGTCTATTTTCTGTTTAATTTGCAGGTGCAAGTGGGAGACAAGGCGGTGGAGTAGGTGGCCTACTGGCATGGACGATGGGACAGAAACGGTGGCTAGGAGGGCTAGGGTTTTCTGATTTCTGCCATAATTTGTTTAGGTAGTGGGCTGATGTAAGTGGGTTATGATCTGTTTAGTTTTGGGCTGTTGGGTAGGTTTAGCCTTTGTTTAGGTTGGGGTAGGTTTAGGTTAAAATGGGCCCGGGCAAAATTGGTGTGTACAGCTGCCCCTCTTTGCTCGTTGTCGTGTAACGAGAACAGAGCAAAGACTTTCAAGAAAGACCAATTTTTCCTGGTCTCGCTGAGTCTTGACTTATTTGGTGCTCCTCTTCTTAAGGTAGCTTTATTCTAGTCCACTGCATCTTTTGCTTTGATCCACTCCGCCGCAACTTCATGGAAATAAGATTTGCTATCTTCAGTCTGCTCCACTGCAACTTCAAGGAGATAAGACTTGTAATTTTCAGCTTGTTGCTCTACTGCTTAGGGAGATAAAATCTGTGAATTTCCAGCCTGTTACCCTACTGCTTAAGGGGTTAAGACTCCTCATCTTTGATCCGTTCCCGTACTGCTTAGGGTGATAAGATCTGTAATTCAGCCTATTACCCTACTACTTAGGGAGTTAAGGCTCACCACCTTCGATTTGTTTCCCTACTGTTTAGGGTGATAAAATCTGTAAATTCAGCCTGTTACCCTACTACTTAAGGGGTTAAGGCCCATCACCATCGATCTGTTTCCCTACTGCTTAGGGTGATAAGATCTGTCAATTCAGCCTGTTACCCTACTGCTTAGGGGGTTAAGGCTCACCACCTTCGATCTGTTTCCCTATTGCTTAGGGTGATAAGATCTGTCAATTCAGCCTGCTACCCTACTACTTAGGGGGTTAAGGCCCATCACATTCGATCTGTTTCCCTACTGCTTAGGGTGATAAGATCTGTCAATTCAACCTGTTACCCTACTGCTTAGGGGGTTAAGGTTCACCACCTTCGATCTGTTTCCCTACTACTTAGGGTGATAAGATCTGTCAATTCAGCTTGTTACCCTACTGTTTAGGGGGTTAAGGCCCGTAATCTTTGATCTGTTTCCCTACTACTTGGGGTGATAAAATCTGTAATTTTCAGGCTATTACCCTATTGCTTAGAGGTTAAGGCCTGTCGTCTTCGATCTGTTTCCCTACTGCTTAGGGTGATAAGATCTGTAATTTTTAGCCTATTACCCTATGTTTAGGGGGTTAAGGCCCATCATTTTTGATCTGTTTCCCTACTGCTTAGGGTGATAAGATCTATAAATTCAGCCTATTACCCTACTGCTTAGGGGGTTAAGGCCCGTCGTCTTCAATCTACTCCACTACTGCTTAGGGAGATAATGTCTATAATCTTCAGCCTATTACACTGCTATTTAGGGGGTTAAGGCTTGTCAATTCACCGATCTAAGGACATGACCTGTAGAATCGATTTCATATGTCTATGCTTATGCCAAATAATTAGGATGTTATGACCGATATGAATCAGAATGCTCCTAACTAGGTGTGTCATGAATGATCTATAAATGTATGAGTGCAGCATATTATGAGAATGATCTCTTTTTAATGTTTTGGTTGCCATTGCTCTTTGTTCATCAAGGTTTTGTCACTAAAACGGTATCCTATCTTCTTGTTCAGCTTAGATTTTGGACCAAAAACCCAAAGAAGTAGTCCCAAATTAAACTCTTCTTTCTCAAATATCCCCAATCCTTAGGTTTGATTAGTTCTAATTAATAGTCCTGTGTCAGGTTCCTGTACTATTTAGAAACTTTCAGAGTGATATACAGAACTCCTTTTGTGAAAGTGTCACTAGTTCATTAATCGTTATTTCAATGCAGAATGCTTGAGAAAGATCGTAACAATGGGCAGAACTGAAATTTATCAGAAACAAAATTTAAAAGGAATAGATTAATCACAGAAAGCAAATATTGCTGGAATACAAAATAAATAAAAGGAAAATAGGTGCCGCATATATCGCAGCATGAGCTTCTCTATACGAACTTCTTGAGGACCCCCTTTTTGAGCCAAATATGTGTTTAAGGAACTTAAAGTACTCTTATTGATGCCCCAAGATATAACATCTCTCCTCCTTACTAATTCAGATATTGTAAGAGTACCGCATGCCCCACCTTTGATCAAAGCTTGAATCGCCCTTTACGGGTTTTCAATTCAAAATCCCTTTGGTCTCAAAGTGCTCTTTGTGAGTTTACACCTTGGCCTCTTCTTTTTTTTTTCAGGCGAAGTATTTTTTAACTGAATCTTAATTTACAGGATTGGGTAAAGTCTTGCCATCCATTTCGGTCAATATCAACGCTTCTCCAGAAAAGGCCTTCTTCACCACATAAGGTCCTTCCCAATTTGGTATCCATTTTCCTCTGAAGTCATTTTGTATAGGCAGGATATTTTTTAATACTAGGTCTCCTTCGTGGAATTCTCTAGGACGAACCTTTTTGTTGTAAGCTCGCATCATCCGTTTTTGGTACATTTGACTATGACGGATAGTCCTTAGCCTCTTTTCTTCAATCAAATTCAACTGATCGTATATGGACTGGATCCATTCTACCTCATCCAGCTTTACCTTTGACAAAACTCTGAGGGAAGGAATCTTGACCTCGATGGGTAAAACCGCCTCCATTCTATAGACCAATGAGAAAGGCATTGTCCCAGTAGAGGTTCTGATGGACGTTCGATAAGCATAAAGGGCGAACTGTAACTTCTCATTTCAATCTTTATAAGTTTCAATCATCTTTCCCACAATCTTCTTAATGTTCTTATTGGCTGCTTCGACTACACCGTTCATCTTTGGGCGATATGGTGACGAGTTGTGGTGTCTGATCTTGAACTGACTGTAGAACTCTGCTATTGTACTGTTGTTCAAATTCAATGCATTGTCAGATATGATCTTTTCTGGCACTCCATATCGACAAATAATTTCCTTTTTCAGGAATTTGCTAACTGCCGATTTTATACATTGGCATATGAAGCGGCCTCCACCCACTTGGTGAAATAATCAATAACCACAAAGATGAATCGATGCCCATTTGAAGCTTTTGGTGAAATTGGCCCAATCACATCCATGCCCCACATCGAGAAAGGCCATGGAGAAGTCATAACATGCAGAGGTGAAGGAGGCACATTAATCTTGTCTCCATAAATTTGGCACTTATGACATCTTTTGGCGTAGTTAATACAATCTCCTTCCATGGTGGACCAATAATAACCAAACCTTATAATTTGCCTGGCCATTGTAAAGCCATTAGCGTGTGTCCCACAGATGCCCTCATGGACTTCTTCCAAGATTTTCTTAGCCTAAATAGCGTCTACACATCTTAACAGTACCTGATCCTTCCTTTTTTTGTATAGGATCTCTCTATCCAAGACATTGTCACTGGCCAGTCTTCTCAACGTTCTTTTGTCGTTCTTAGTAGCTTGGTCGGGGTACTCGTGATTCTTCACATACCGCAGGATATCGTGGTACCAAGGGTGATCATCATTTTCTGCTTCTTCTTCGAGGTCGTAACAATGAGCTGTAGCCTCGTAAATACTCATTTGGATCGGTTTCACATCTTCTTGTTTGTTCACCTTGATCATGGAAGCTAAAGTTGCTAGGGCGTCGGCCATCTGATTTTCTTCTCGAGGGAGATAGCAGAAGACGATATCATCAAATTCTTTAATTAATTCAAGGACCAGACTTCGGTAATTGATCAACTTGGGATCTCTCATCTCCCATTCACCTTTGAGTTGATAAATCACTAGTGCAGATTCTCAATATCCTTCTAGTGCTTTAATCTTGCTTTCTATAGCTACACGGATGCCCAAGATGCATGCTTCGTATTCTGCCATATTGTTCGTGCAGTCAAAATCCAATTTACTAGTGAAGGGATAATGATCCCCGTCTGGGGATACCAAGACTGCCCCGATTTTGTTACCCACAGCATTTGATGCTCCGTCGAAGTTTAGCTTCCAAAGATGTCCTTCTTGAGGGTCTTCTTCAGTGGTTGCCATGTACACCAGATCTTCATTTGGGAAATCAAAGTTCAGAGGCTCGTAGTCTTCTAGAACTCTACTGGCTAGAAAATCTACTATTGCACTCCCTTTTACAGCTTTCTGGTTTACATAGACGATATCAAATTTGGAAAGTAGAATTTGCCATCGGGCCATTCTTCCATTTAAAGCAGTTGACTCCATCAAATACTTCAGAGGATCCAGTTTAGAAATTAGCCAAGTTGTGTGGTACAACATGTATTGTCTCAATCTTTAGGTTGTCCAGATTAAGGCACAACATAGCTTTTCAATTGGTGAGTATCTCGTCTCACACTCAGTGAACTTCTTACTGAGGTAATATATGTTCTTTCTTTCCTTCCTGACTCATCGTGCTGGCCAAGTACACATCCCATAGAATTTTCAAATACTGCCAAATACAGTATCAGTGGCTTATCTGGACTAAGTGGTGTCAACACTGGGGCATTGGACAAGTATTGCTTAACCTTGTTAAAAGTTTTCTGGCACTCCATATCCCAAACACCAGGGTTATGTTTCTTAAGGAGACGAAATATGGGGTCACATTTCTCGGTGAGTTGTGAAATGAACTGAGCGATGTAATTTAGTCTCCCTAAGAATCCCCGAACTTCCTTTTGAGTACGCGGTGAAGGTAACTCTTGTATGGCTTTGACTTTATCTGGGTCAATCTCAATCCCTTTTTCACTGACTATGAATCCTAACAGTTTCCCTGACCTGGCCCCAAAGGTACATTTTACTGGATTGAGTTTCAGTTGGAACTTCGTCAACCTTAAAAATAATTTCCTCAAGACTTGCACATGCTCTTCTTTTGTCCGGGATTTGGCGATCATGTCGTCGACATAGACTTCAATTTCTTTGTGCATCATATCATGGAACAGGGTTACCATGGCTCTCTGATATGTTGCTCCCGCATTTTTAATCTGAACGGCATCACCTTATAGTAAAAGGTTCCCCACATGGTTACAAATGTGGTTTTATTCATGTCTTCAGGATGCATCTTGATCTGATTGTATCCTAAGAAACCATCCATGAAGGAAAACAGTGAGTAACCTGTCGTGTTGTCCACTAAGGTGTCAATATGAGGCAACGAGAAATTATCCTTCGGGCTGGCTTTTTAAGGACGGGGATGATATTAGCTACCCATTCCTAGTACTTAACTACTTGTAAGAAACCAGCATCGAATTGCTTCTTGACCTCCTATTTTATTTTCAACAAAACATTCGGCCTCATCCTTCGGAGCTTCTGTTGAACTGGCTTGCATTCTTTTTCAAAGGGGAGCCTGTGTACCACAATGTCAGTACTTAACCCAGGCATATCTTGATACGACCATGCAAAGACATCCTTGAACTCTTGGAGTAACTCAATAAGGTCCCGCTTTGTCTCTATAGTAATGCAAGCTCCGATCTTTACCTCTTTCCTTTCTAGTTCATCTCCCAAGTTCACGACTTCTACTGACTCTTTGTGAGGTAGAATCTTTTTCTCTTCTTGTTATACGATCCTTAACAAATCAAGGGATAAGTTACAGTCTCTGTCATCTTCAAAGTCCTGAGATCCCTCTAAACACATATCCCGCTCAAAAGAAGACTCTAAGTTAGTAGCAATGTCACTCATATCGTTGATATCTGGAGACCTGTTGTAGGTGTGAAGGAAGATGCAAAGAACAAAAGAATCTAAGAACAATGATGTGTATGGTATGATCATGAATGAAAGAATAAAATAATATTTGCACAGAATAAGACAAAATGATACATTTCATTGAAATAACGATTTTGAACATAAGCCTATTTCACAAAAGGACACTTATTACTCCTAGACCTAGAGTAATAGGTGTGTTTTGGGCATTACTCTGTGTTAGTTCTAAAGACTACAGGAATCTCTTCCGCAGTCTAATTATTCAGAACACTTTCCGGCTCATAAGGGCGAATGCCAGACAAATTTTCTACTCCAGTTCCTTCTTCGTATGTGGCGTTAATGCTTAAGTTTTCCAACATTTCTTCGGTAGACCCTTTCCTTGTCAATCTTCCTTCGGAGTAAATAGTTCCTCTCGACACGAATTTCTGGATATGTGAGAAAAGGTCATCGGCTCCCACTTAACCTCTTCCCTGCTTAAACACGCTCTTCTCCTTTCTTGTTTCTTCTCTTTCTCCTTTTTCTTTTGTTTCACATCTGGTTTGAACCCTAAGCCAAAGCGGTCTCGTTTGTCCATGAGCATAGGTGCCTCGACCCTTCATTGTAGGTTTTTTCCAAGCCCTTTTCCTGGCAAAGCTCCTTTCCCAACAGTCAGTTGTAGGCCCATTCTTGTAGTTTTGGAGATTCTAAGCGTCGAGACCTTATTTCCTTCGACAACAAAGGTCGCATTTACAAATTCTAACGACTGGAAGAACATGCTATGGCTTCATCATCTATCCCCACATACGGTGCATTGCTGGTAATGGATGCAATGATATCTTCTTCCGCGTTTATGGTTACCAATCGACCTTCCGTTATAAATTTGAGCTTTTGATGTAACGATGACGGCACTGCCCCCGCTGAGTGAATCCATGGCCTTCCCAATAAGCAATTGTAAGAGGGCTTGATGTCCATTACAAAGAAATCTGTCTCGTACGTGTTAGGGCCGATTATAAGGGGTATTTTGATCCTCCCCGTTACTTTCCTTTCGGTACCATCAAACTCTCTTACTACATTTTGGCATGTTTTCATATGGGAATTATCCACGGGCAGCCTATTCAATGTGGATAGGGGTAGGACGTTTAGTGCCGATCCATTATCAATCAATACCCCCGGCAACGTGTATCCCTTGCAACGTGTGGTAATGTGCAGAGCCTTTGTGGACTCCATACCACCCGGTGGTATTTCATCATCGTTAAAGAAAATAAAATTATCGGTGTTGATGTTGTTGACCAGACGATCCAGTTTGTTGAAAGAGATGTCATTCGTGACATAAGTCTCGTTCAGCACTTTCATTAACGAGCTCCGATGCGTCTCCGAGCTCAAGAGTAAGGCTAGTACTGAGATGCGAGCCAGTTGCTTGTGTAGATGTTCAACAATGCTGTACTCACTATGCTTTAAAAATTTTAGGAATTCCCTAGCTTCATTCTCGGTTACTGACTCATTGACTGGCGATTCAAACCTGACCGTCTTCTCCTTCTTTTGCTCAACTATTGGGGCCTTTTCTTTAACGGTTTCAATTTTTGTACCCGCAGGATCATAACGTCTCCCACTGCGTGTATAGAAACCTATATCTTGGTTCTTCTTTGAAGTACTAGTCGCGCTCTCTTCCCCTAGGATTGTCACATTGCAGCTATAATTCCAAGGTACCCTTCTGCTATCTTTATAAGGGAAAACAACGAGCTTCTGGATTACGACTTTTGGTGCAACTTGTGCCCCGGCTTCATTAATTCTCGAACGTGATATGATAACCACTGGGTGGTTGACTTCATAAGCATTCTTCGTCGACCCCTCTTCTGAGGCACACAAGTCTGTTCCTTTTGGGTTCCCGACATACTCGAGGAATTCTAGCTCCTTATTATCCATCAATCCTTGTACTAGAGAGCCCTGAATTCACTGTATTTCTAAATCTCATGGTCCTCTTGATTATGAAACTCGCAATAATTCTTTGCTTCTCGGTGTCTATTCCTTGAATCTGTGTCATCAACCATTTTTCCACCATTTTCTTCCATACTTTTTTCAGCGGGGTATTCACTTCTGCGATATTCATCTTAATTTCTTTCCCTGAACTCTCGATTATCGCATTTATCCCCTTATCCCCATAGTTAGGTAATAGATTCTCTGCACTAGATGTATAATCAAATTTCACGATGCCCATGTTGATGAGTCTTTCAACCAGTTTCTTGAAAGTGGTGCAGTTTTCTATCAAGTGTTCTGTGGCTCCCGCATGGTATTCGTATTGGGCGTTTGTGTCATACCATTTGGGGAATGGGGGTTGTATTGGCTTTAGATAGAAGGGTGACACCATATGGGCATCGAATAAGCTCTGATACAATTCTCTGTAGGACATCGGGATAGGCGTAAACTGGACTCTTTCCTTGTTAGGACTTGGGTTGGAGTCTTGTCTTGCGAAGCCCTGATGGCTGGTAGTCACCGTCCTCGGTTGGCTCACGGTGACTGGCTTATTATACAGTTCGTGTTATTCACCTCATTTTCTTTCCTTGTCGAGGCTGATTTCTTAGCACTTTCCCCTGTTTCAATCTTCCCACATTTTATCGCATTTTTTATCATCTCTCCAGACATTACTATGCATGAGAAACTTTTAGTAACTCTCCCTAACATGTGGTTGATGAATGGAGCCTTCAATGTATTGATAAAGAGCATGGTTATTTCTTTCTCCAGAAGATGTGGTTGGACTTGCATCGCCATCTCTCTCTATCTTTGGGCGTACTGCCTGAAGCTCTCATTTTGTTTCTTCTCCATGTTTTGTAACGTGATTCTATCAGGGGCCATATCTGTCACGTGACTATACTGCTTCATGAAAGCCTGTGCTAGATCCTTCCATGAATTGATCTGAGTACGACTCAGTTGGTTGGACCATTTAGATGCTGCCCCAACCAGACTTTCTTGGAAACAGTGAATCAATAGTTGGTCATTATTGACATAGCCTGCCATTCGTCTGCAGAACATGGTGATGTGAGCTTCGGGATAGCTAGTCCCGTTATATTTTTCAAATTCCAGAGTTTTAAACTTAGGGGGAAGCACCAAGTCTGGAACCAAGCTTAATTCCTTAGCATCGATTCCACCACGATAGTCACCGTTTTCTATTTCTTTAAAATTTTCTTCCAACCATCTACACCGTTTTTCAAGTTCCTTCGAAAGCTCTACCCTTGTCTTTTCTACTTCTATTACATCATTAAGATTGGGGACAACGGGGTTAGTCGGGTTATCCCCCGGATTAGAGCCTGAGCCAGCCTGATAATTCATCGGCGTCGAGGTATCGGCCTGGAATTGTTGGGGCCTAATTGTAACGGACGGCCTTCACGTGTGCAGTTTGGGTTGCGTTTGAGTATTCATCAAGGTGAAACCAGGGGGGTAGAGAGGATCCTCAGTAACGGATGGCCTCTGCGTGTGTATCTCATATTGTGTTTGAGCGTTTGCCAGGGTAAAACTAGGGGGTAAAGGAGATCTTCATTGTTATTTCCAATTTTGATCATAGGGCTCTTTCCTTTGTCCGTCCTACTAGTCAGTAGTCGGGTTAGCTCTTCCATCATGCTTCTTTGTGATTCCAGCATTTGGTCCTTCATTTCCTGCTGGATTTTAGCTAACTGTTCTTGCACTTGTGCTTGCATCTACTCCTGCATCTCTTTCTGCATTTGTTCTAGTCTTTCTAATTATTTATCCATTGCTTTAGTTTTTCTTCTTGTACTGTAGGGATGTGCACTTGAGATATTTTCGTCAGTTTCCAGATTACTGAAACATTTTTAATTGATTAAAATCTTTTTATAGCCTTTAATGCATATGATGTAATATAATGCCAATGCATGAATGCAAAGGAGACATCAATTTAGATTCAATTCCATTTAGAAAACTTTGCTAGAAAATAAAAGTCTTTACATAAAACTGAGTTACAAATAAGACTTCGTCCTAATGCTCAGAGCCTTAATTTTCCTAAACAATGAGGCTAGCTCATGCCCCCGATCCGACTCCAACTCGTATTTCACGCCTAGTATGTCTGCTTGTACTGCCGAAGCTTACAAGTAATCAGCTACCTCCCGAATCTGGGTTATGGCTTCTCCCATAATGTAATCTCTATTTTTTACTTGGTCTTGCGAATGGTGAAGCTATTCCTTCCAACGCTCCTCACTTGCTTCGAAAAACTCAATCTGCATCTTACAGTTTTGTAAAAATGCTTCTAATTCTTCGATTTTTCCTTTCATTTCTTCTACCTTGCTCAAGCTTACTCTCAACTCTATTGCGGTATTAGGGCTTCGGTACAAATGAAGAGATTTCTCAAGTTCCGCCATTCTAGCCCTTAGTTCATCTCGTTCATTTCTACTTTCGGACAGACTCTTTTCTAAATCCTTATTTTGTGCATGAGCTTCTCGAAATTTCCTTTCCCATCGATCGACTTTGGTCTTTCCTCTCGAATTTCTTGGTGCCATTGTTCTGATGTTTTACCTAACCCAGCAGCCCTCATAGACAGGCGTAACTTCTTATAATCTATTTTCAAACTGTCTAGATCTTCTTCGGCCTTACTTTTTCCTTTTCTTAACTTTTTAGCTTCTGACCTCTAAACATCAACGTCTAACCTCAGATTCACCTTTTCTTTCTCCAATTGTTCGATCTTTTTCCCAAGCTCAGAGCTCTTCTTCTCGAAGTCTTGCTTTATAATTTCCAACTCTGACGGGGTAACTTGTAATTGTTCCTCCATTGGTCTAGTGCTTTCTACACTTGGTCTAGGAATATTTTCATTGACTCTTTTTCTAAACCATCCATTATATTCAGGTGTCATCATGGAACCAACAACCAACCTCTTCATCCAGCGAGTTTTCTTCTAAGCATCCGATAGTTCTCGAACTTTCTTCTTATAGTGGTCACCTTTATAGGAAAATTCACACTAAGCGAGCCCGTAAGTCGTGGGTACAAATTGCCTCGATTTGTATTGCCTTAATACAAGCAATGGAGTATACCCAGTAGCTCCCTAAATTCCTAACAACGGCACCCAATCAAAGTTCTCACATCGATACAGGATCTCATCGGGAACTATCCAAAATGCTCTGTACTCTATATCTCCCTCATTGAGGTTTTGAAGAATTTCCATCCACTTCTCCTCTGAGATATCCTCTCTTCTTTGTATGGCTGCCTCCTCTTTTAACGGGGAATAAGCTTCAGAAAAGACCCGATAAGAAACCTTGTCCACCTTCTAAAAGTGCCCATGAAACCACACCATCAACAGCTGCGCACATCCAATAAACCACCATCACCTAACTTCTGACACATGCTCAAGGATCTGAACGTCTCAGCCAATATCGCAAGTACAGGTGTGATTCCCTTATCAAAATGATCGAATAAGTCAGTGACTCCTCATCCACGTGCCTTAAAGCCTTAGGAAAAATTACCAATCCATAGATGCTTAAGGCGAAGATATCGACCCTCTTTCTTTCATTAGGATGTGTCAAAACCAAATCTCTCAAATTCTCCCAATGGGTACATTTACTATCTCCCTTTTGTTGAATCCGAGCAGTGACCTAAGGCTCGCTCATCCCTGAAATATTCATCAATTTCTTCGTGAAGGTTTGACCATTAAAAACCTTGGCATGAGCTTTTCTAACTTGTACTTTTGGACACCTGAGCAGGGTAGTATATTCTTCTACGGTAGGCACTAAATCCACTTCCCCAAAAGTGAAACACTTGTAAGAAAAATTCCAAAATTGAACCATAACTCAGAACAGGTGCTTGTTCACCTTAATATCTAGCAAGTAAGATATATCACCATAGCTTTGATAGAACAATTGTTTGGTTCCTTCATCCCAACGAGCCCAGATATCTCTCAACTCTTGCAACTCTTTTTGTGCTACATTGACGCGAGTGAATTCTTGCAACTCTGATATGTATCCTTCTGTCAAGCTACCCCCTTTCTCCAATTGTAACTTTTCTGACCATGCATGGACGGCCGCATTATCCTCAACTTTATTAAGAAATTCATTCTCCATGTTAAACTTTCTAACCTAGTAATCGAATACGAATGAACACCTCCTTTAGTATGTAATGTTATGCAAAATACAATCAAAACAAGACAAGTCAGTATCAAGTGTTAATAATAAAATACAAGCAAAATAAAGATAATCAAAGCATATATATGGGCTCTTAGGGTTCCCTATATGTGGTTTGGTTCTAGAGTAAGGGTACTCGAACCAGCAGATTCCTCGATCTTCACCCATTATAGGCTCATATGGATCGAGTTCGGTTCAGGGGAATACATTTCCCTATGACCATGAGGAGATGAAAATCTTACGAAATTATAGGTACGGATGTATTCCAGAAGCAATCCACTAGCCCATGCGGAGGTGAAAACCTCATGAAAGCATAGTTTCTTACTCCCACTTAGAAGTTGTGACCACAACGGTCATGCAATGCAATGCAATATTATTCTACAATACCCGAACCATAACAATCATACAATCGAATGCAATTGAAGAAATCACGATTTTCAAAATAAATTTTCAATTCATTGACGAAAGGACAACAAATAATCAATTTTATGGCTTGACTCTCTTATTGGTCCCCAGTGGAGCCATCAAGCTGTCTAAACCACTTTTGTTCTAAAAACGGGGATCGACTTTTTGAAAACAAAACATGGAGTCGCCACCAATCTTTTGTTTAGATGTGATTGGTTCACCTGATAAAACATTTTATTTCATTTAAATCAATTTTGGCCTACGTAAATTTGAGAAAATGGGTTCGAGAGCCAGTTACGTGTGAGGAAGGATTAGCAACCTCACCACGCTCAAAATTGGTACCAAATTGATTAAGTACTGTCCTTATGTCTGAGATTTGAAGCTATTTTTGAAATATGATTCTTTAAAAAAATTGAATAGCTCAAGTTGGTCGTCAAAATTCTCTTGTTTCAAAGAAATGCAGCATCATATCCAACATGATAGGACACGATACTTCATTCTCTTGAGAACATGATAAATTTTTGGCTTCCAAAAATTTATACATTGAAAATTACAAAAGGATGTCCAATTATTTAGTCCAACAAAAAATCGAAACCCAACACAGTAGGACACGATTCCTCGAACTTCCAAACATTGAACATTGGTTTGTTTTAGAATTTAAAGAATACGAATGAAATTCTAAAGGAATATTCGATTATTTTGAACAAACGAGAAATTGAAACCTAGCACAATAGAGCACGATTCCCTGAATTTCCAAATATTAAACATTGCCTTGTTTTAGAATTTAGAAAAACACGAGTGAAGTTCTAAAGAAATATTCGATTATTTTGAACAAACGGGAAATCGAAACTCATCACGATAGGGCACGATTCCCCGAATTTTCGAGCATCAAATATTGCCTTCGTTTTAAGGAATTTTCAAACGAACAATTGTAAAGCCAGCTTAAAACGCATTGATTTTGGTTTGAAATAAAATGGAAGAATTAATCTTGAAGAGTTGGACCTTATAAAAGAACATTTCGTAAACCAAAAGGAAAACAATGATCATGATACAATACATGCATAAGACACAATACTTGATGAATGAAGATAATGTAGCCTTATATAATCAACTAATAAAATAAACAATTAAATATAACTAACCTAAAAAAAATAACCCAATTTCCATCATGTACGGGGAATAATTGATATAACAATATAGAACGAAAATAATAATATAACAATACATCTCAACAAAACAAACAAAACAATACACACAATAATATGCCACAATAATATACAAAGCCCAATATAACATAATCAATACGAGATATACAAAACAAAATGAAAATTAAAAGAACAATATGGTATAAAACAAAATTAAAATAATGATAAACACGTAATATATAACACATAAAATGATTTGATAAAAAAAACTAGAGATACATATTGTAATAGCCCAAATTTAACCGGGCCTTAAAACCAAATAAAAATAGATAAATAAATAAATATTTATTTATTAAACAGTCCAAGTCCAGGTTACAAAGCCCAAACAGTAGGCCCAAAATCAAATACCTTAGGCCCATTACCCGTGTACCCAGTTACTACCCAGCAGGCCTAAAACTACCTAGCAGACCCATTTACACCCTTGACCCAAACAGAATACCAATAAACCAAACCCAAATCAAAAACAGCCCAAAAAGCCTAAGTGACTTTAAGGAAATAGGAAACCCTAGGGTTTCTTGAAGACTACAGCGCCGCAGCAGCTTCTGGAAGCCTCGGGGAGCATTTGTTCAACTCCCCAAAACGAGGCCATCAATGCACACTGATGCACTATCAATGTGTTGTCCAGTAGCTTGTCCCTCTCACGACCGTCCGGCACCGTGATCTCAGGCCTCATCTCCGACCTTGGTACCTCCGTTAACACCGAGATCTCCGCAAAAGAGACTATCCCATGGTCATCAGTGCATAAATGGGTATCTACCGAGATTCGAATCCATGACAGCAAGCCCAGCCACCGAAATCTTCACAAGTCACAGCAGATACGCGAAAAGCAGAGCAGGAAAGGGCAAGAAAATCATAGCATATCAGTCAAAGATACAGAAGACACGAAAATGGAAAGAAATCATAGATTTCTTTCCCAGAATATGTAAGGGATTAAGGTTATAAAGCCTTCCCTTTCACTTGTAAAAAGGGGGGAGGGAGGGACAGAGAGAAAAACACACATAGATAGAAACAGAAAGAATACACAAAAGAGATAGAGAGAAACACATCACAAAATCATTGTACTCCAAACCTTTGCAATAATATTTCAGAAAGTGATTTTTTTCCCCATACTTTAATTTCTTTTCTCTTTTACGAATATATAAATCGTTTTTTAAAAAAAAACAGTAATGATTAAAAGGAAAAGGATTTACCTATGGAAGGACGAGGGTTTTCTAACCCTCAGACCACCATATATGATGGCGTGTGAGGCGCGTGTGCAGGTACTACACCATAGTCAGGAACCGAAGGCCAGACCAACCCCCGGTCCTCTTCAGAGGATTTACAAACTTTTTTTTTTGAGACCGGTGTAAAAATGAATTTTAGGCTTAGGTTTTGGTTTATATAGCCCTACAGAAATGACATCGTTTTAATTTAGTTTGATAAGCTTAAAACGATGACGTTTTAGGCCCCCAGGATCCGCGCATTGACCCGATTACCCGAGGAGGATCCGCCTGTTTTTAAGAATTGGATTAATTACCCAATTAGTCCCTCCACTTTTTTTATGTTTACAATTTCGTTTATGATTTGGCCCTATTATTTTGTTTTAGTTTTAATTTAGTCCCTGCAGTAGCTGTTTTGAGACCTGGATTAAAACGCTGCCGTTTTGGGAATAGGGCAATTTGCCCAATGAGTCCCTTTGGTTTTGCGCGTGTTTTAATTAGGACCTTAATTCAGCTTTATTTTTTAAATTCACCCCTGTAATTTTGCTGAACTTTAAATTTAACCCCATATATTTATTTCTATTATTATTATTATATATATATAACTTTTATATTGTTATTTGTTTTATTTTTAATCTAATTTTTATATCATATTAGATAATTATTTTATTACATATTATTGTTATTATATATCACTTTTCACAAAATATTATTATTTCACATTCTTATTTATATATTATTATTATATTTTACTTGTATTATATATTATTAATTATTTATATATATACATATATACTTTCATATTATATATTATAATTATTTTATATTATTTCATTTTATATTATTATGTTTTTTATCTATACATTATTATCATTAAAGATTTTAAATTGTATTATATACTTATTTTTATTTATATGATTAATAATTACTTTATTCATATTCTATTATTACACATTTTGAAGATATTATAATATTATGATAATACATATATTTCATCATTAATTATCTATTTCATATTATTTTAAACTTATACTTATATATTATGTAATTATTTTATTATAAATATCAATTCTTTTACAGTTGATATACCAATATATTTTATATTTTTCACATAATTATTATTCTTGTAAATATTTTTTATCGATATTATATTATTAAATATCACATTTTATGTATGCTCATTCTATTTATCAATTGTTTATATTATACATATATTTTAGAACTCATGTTTTATTATTATACAATATTTGTTTTAATTACTTTAGAATTAATTGCTATGTTATGTTTTAAATGACTTTTATAATTTATTTGAGATACATTTTATATATATATATATATGTGTGTTACAATTATATGTCGTGCATCATTTGTATGTTTAAATATATGTTGAATTATATGTTTAGGTTTTTTTTACCTATCCTTCTTAAATATGTCTTATGCGTTTTATGTATATTTTTTCTATTTAAAAATTGTCATATTTTACTTCTTATATATATGTTAGTTAGTGTATGATACTTGTGCTGTTATGCTTTTATTTACCTATTGTTATAACATGTAATCTCGTATGTTATGTTAGTATGCTCCTTCATGCATCGGTTTAAAAACGAGACTTCAAAGTTTTCAAAAAGGCAATGCTTGATGTTTGGAAGCTTTGAGAAAAGTAGTTCCCTAACTTATTGGGTTGCAACTTTTCTCGTTGAGTTCGAATAGTCAAGTACCCTTCTAAGATTTGAGATTTTCAAAATATGAGCAACTGTCTTGGAATTTCAAAGTGTTGTGTCCTAACTTACTGGATGTGGCGTTTTGTCGTTTCGAGATAGGGATTTCCAAAAAGGCTAACTTAGTGTCAATATTTTGATACAAGCGAAACCCAATTTTAAAATCAAAATATTTTAAAAAGAGGATTGCATCTTAAAATTTTTAAATTTCTGACCTTAAAGACATTTGATAATTAATTAGGTACCAATTTTTGGGCGTTACAAGGGTGCTAATCCTTCCTCGTACGTAACCGACTCCCGAACCCGTTCTTTTATTTCGTGGACCAAAACTAATGATTTTAAAACAAAATGTTTTAAAAGTGATCCAATCACACCTAAAAAGGTTGGTGGCGACTCCTGTTTTTGTTTAAAGTCGATTCCCATTTTCCAAAACTTGATTTTAAAAAATGGTCTCAACACATATGTAATCATTTAAAATATATGTTATAGAATGAATATTTTTAAATCGAGTAATATCTGAAGTGTTAAAGAATATTGGTTTAAAATTGACAATTTACATACAATAAAGGAGAATTTGAATTATGTATAAAATATACAAAGATAGTAAAATGTATAATGAAATATAAGTTTAGGAACATATTAGATTTGCAAATTATATATATATATAAATAAATTTAAAATAAAAGGAAATACATACATGATCAAATTAATTTTGCTATATACGCACAAATATATACAAAAATGTTTGAATGAGATACTATATAATATAATAATACAATATAAAGAATTTCAAAACAATAATTTTATAAGCACAAAAGGAACTTTAAAACAACAATTTAGCCATTAAAATAATATATGTACAAATATATACAAAAATATTTAAATGAGTCATTACAAAATGTGTAAATAATATAATAGAAGAAACTTCACAATAATTGTTCAAATAAAACAAAGCAAAATTATCAAAATAAACTAATATATAAAAATATTAAATGTATTTTAAAATGGTAAATTATATTAAATAGAAGACTAAATTAAAATTGAATAAAAATAAAAGGGATAATTTATAAATAAAATAAACTAATGAAATTCGAAAGAAGGAGACCAACGCGCAACGTGTGTTAACGCACAGGGATCAAATCTGAAAATATTTTAGGTCCCAAAATGCTACGTTGAGGCGCGGACCAAAATGCACACATGCTCAAATTACAGGGCTAAATTCTAAAATGAAATAAAACAAGCAATGCGCAATTGAATGCCTGTGTAAAAGAGGAGGACTTAGTGCGTAATTATCCCCTCTTAGCAGAAACACACGGATCCCAGGGGTGATCGGGTCGGGTCACGGGTCGGCCATGCCAAACGGCTCCGTTTTGGGCGCTATAGCCCCCAAGTGAAACGACGTCGTTTTTCTTACAATATAAAAGGCTTATTTTTGACAAAAAAACTCATTTTGCCATCATTTTTAAAAAAAATCTTAGAAGCTCTCTCACTCCCTCTCTCTCGCCCTCGTCGAGCCAAAATCATGAAAGCGGGCAGTCAGATGTCACATAGGCCATCGTCATTGGACACCTTACGCTGTGGCAAAACTCCAAAAGGTACCCCTTTTTTTTGTATTTTTTGATAGGCTTTTAATATGTGTAAATATGTAAGGAACTAGATTCAAAAATAGAAAGAAAAGAAAGGAAAAAAAAAGAGTCACCTTTGGTTTTTCGGTTTTGATTTTTTTGGTATTTGGTTCTCTGATTTGAGACTATTCCTCTGCTTTAGTGTTGTTAAAGTCACTATTTTGCTCTTGATTTTCAGAAAGATCGAGTGCTTTTCATTAAAAAAAATGTCGAACTTACAAATGGAATTGGCTTGGCCTTTTTTAAAGCCAATTTACATATCTTTTTTTTTATTAATACTTGTCTATTTTCTGTTTAATTTGCAGGTGCAAGTGGGAGACAAGGCGGTGGAGCAGGTGGCCGACAGGCATGGGCGATGGGACAAAAACGACGGCTAGAAGGGCTAGGGTTTTCTGATTTCTGCCACAATTTGTTTAAGTAGTGGGCTGATGTAAGTGGGTTAGGATCTGTTTAGTTTTGGGCTATTGGGTAGGTTTAGCCTTTGTTTGGGTTGGGGTAGGTTTAGGTTAAAATGGGCCTGGGCAAAATTGGTGTGTACATCAATTACTAGAGTATTTACATATATTTGACCAATACTTTATTTAATAATTAAAGCCCAATAGAATTTTAACCAAATTAGATCACTTTTAATTTGGGCTAACCTATCATGATAGTAAATAATATGTAATTACCCTTATTATATATGTGATGTCCATATTTTCCAACAATCTCTCACTTGGACCACATATATATACTAATTACTCTATAATTACTTGTCATTATATAACCTTATGAGCTCAAAATTTTACTATCATATCCAAAAGGTATTCCGAACAATCTCGTCCATTAATTATGTTAACATAGAACCACGGCGACTTTCGTTACATATATCGTAACTAAATCTATCCATGATCACGTATATTAACACAACCAAATGACATAGATTAAGAATGGATGTGTAGCATGAAAATTACATGCAATATGATCTAAACATGTTTATTTCCAACTGATCCTCCTTAGTGAGATCAAACCTTACCAAAAATCAGAGTGTGAATAAACCAAATAAACTTTATTTCTGCAAAAAATAAACTTAATATCTTTAAACTGAAATAACTAAAAATGTGTCTATAACATAAAAGCATTTAAAAATACAAACTCTCACTAAAACTAAATATCCTTTAAATGACATTACACCCATATGAGCGGTGTACTCTTATAAAACCTTAGGCGTAGTTCCTTAGTAAGCAGATTTGCAATCATGGAGTTTGTCCTAATATGCTTTATAAGCACCTAACCAATTTGAACTTTTACTTTAACAACCAGGAACTTGAAGTCCATGTGTTTTTACTTTGATGTGCTCATGTTGCTATTAGAATAAAAGACTGCAATTTGTTTTCACAATTTGCACCTTAGTGACAAAGTATTGTATCCATATTCCATCAAAATCGGAGTCTATATACCTGATGATCTCTAACTGATTAGACCTCCTATATGTGAGCATGTAATCTTTTATTCTTTGAAAATACCTTATAACCCTCTTGGATGCTATCCAATGGTCCAAACCAGGGTTGCTTAAAATATCTACCTAACATCCCAATAGTGTACACAATATTCAAACAAACCTAAACATACATTAGACTTTCTACTGCTAAAATGTAAAAAATCTAATGCATTTTTTTGTAATCTCAAAATTATTCTTAGGGCATTGATTGAGGCTATACTTATTATTGACAAGTAGTATGTCATTAACATATAAAACCAAATATAGAACCTTACTCCCACTAAACTTATGGTATATACGATTATCAATAAAATTCATTTCTAAACTGAATGAGATAATCATTTGGTAAAATTTGTAATATTATTGATGAGAAGTTTGCTTAAGCCCATAAATGAAGTTTTTTGAAAATCATTAACTTTGCATCATTAGGCACAAAGCTTTCTAATTGCACCATATAAATGTATGATCAATGTTATCATTGAAAAACCATTAGCTTAATATTCATATGATTTAGCTTAATGTCAAAATATTCCACTAAAGCCATTATAACCATTTCTCTAGTGGACCTTTTTAATGACATTAATTCTTGAGGTTGTTGAGTTTGTTCTTCTGGAACAATTACCTCATCTTGAATAGGGAGTTGTTCAATATTATATTATTAAAATTTTGGATTCACTTCTTAATCGATGATACGTATGAGAAACTAAACATCGTCAAAAGTGATAGTAGGAACTGAGTTGTAATCTAATTCCTCCTCAAAAGCAATGTCTCTAACCTTATTTCTCCTTCCAAACTCAACATCTTCAAAAAATGTTGCAGTTCTCGTCTCAAAAATATTCCTAATTATGGGATCATAAAACTCATAGCCCATAGATTACTCAGAATTTCCTTGACCATTATGCTTTATAGACACCAAAGAAGTCAAAAGTGGTGTCATCTTAACCTTATTGTTTTTAGCAAAGCATTTCTCAATTTCATCAAGAAAACCTTGGCCTGAGTAATCTCTTCAGATCCTGTGCCCCTGAAGGCTTTTGGAATATTGTGCTTCATAATAATTACGCTCATGTGATTTGAATGGTCCCACCCCTCAAAATCCTTTTTAACATAAGGGGCGCTTTCTGCAGTGAGAGGTGGGGGTTGTTCTTCCCTTAGTGCAAGGTCTATGTCCATACAACCAAGCATTATAAATGTCTTTTCCATTCCTTAAAATTAGTCTTATTAAACATGGGTATAAAATTTATATTAGCAGATATTGTGGCAGTAGAAGATGAATTAGCTGAATATAGAACAAAAATAAATAAAAATAAGCTCACATCAATATTCATAAGTAAACAATAAACTCAGGATAATGGCTAATCCCATCTCAAGATACCAAACACAACATTAATATCAAGTCTTTGAACAGTAATATTAACAGTAAGCGGTACTCTTGTTGTAGCAATCAAACATTGACAATAAATTATGTCAAACAATTAATTAATCTTTGGACTAACTTGTTGCTCACATAAAATACCTTATAATTGTCACATATTTATCACCACAGATGTCGTTGAAATTTTTCCAAATATTAACTTATCTCTGGGTCAATTAATAAACGTATGAATCGCAAAAGCATATAATCATCTTTATATTTTAAATAAACTAATCTACACAAAAGAGGTCACTTTGGCGACATTTTGTTTCAACTAATCCATTTAAAATATTAGACATCCTTAATTAAAACCTAAATCCAAAATATGAATTTATTTGTTTCAAAATATTTCTCTTAATTTCGTCTTTCAATCGGGTTAAAAGATAATAGTATATATATGTATATATTTATCCCAAAACAACATACAATGATGTTAAGTAAATATAATAATAGTTGAATAAATCATAAACCATAAGACTTCTAATTTAAACCAAAATAATTTGAATAAAGGTAAACCTTATCTCAACGGACACTCCATTAATATTTTATCTTTAGACAAAATATTAACTTGTAAGTGATATATTGATGTAATAATTAAATATTGACAATAAGAACATGTCAAACCAAAAATCTTCTTTTGGGCAATTTATTGCTTACATGAAAAACCGAATAATTGTCACATGTTTATTACCATAGTTTCACATGTATTATTAACCTTCATTTGGGCCGAAGTTACATGCACACAACCTTTTTTATTTTAAAACAAAATAATTTATGCAAAAAAAAAATCACTTTGGCGACTTATTGCTTCAATTAAGTTATTTTAAAATATATATAAAAATACCAATATTCAAATTTAAAATTTACCCAATAGTGAAATGTCAAAACTATTTTTTATTACTTTATAGACTCCAAATTAACCCAAAATAAGGTTGTCTTAATAATGCAATAAAAAACTGAAAATCTTAATTTTTGACTATTTCTTTTTTGTTCCAAAACCATATATATCAAAACCAAATAGAAATAATATAGTGGTTCAAAGTCAAATAATTAACAAGCATATGTATTCATAATTTTGGCATGGATAAAAACACCAAAGCAATTCATGCATATACATGTATTCATAAATAAATAGAAAAACTTACCTTGAATTTACCATGTAAATCCAAAGTTGTATTTATAATTAAACAGATATTCACATGAATACTTGAAAAATATTTTCAAGCCAATAAATCTCAAAAACTAAAATCATAATAGTTGGCATATCTCACGATCCATATAATAAAACATATCATCATAACTTAACTAAATCTTTGAGATCATAATATGCCAAAATCAAATACTCAAAGGAAAATAATGTGACTTCAACCTTAAAAAACAATGTAAAACTCTAATCTTAATAGATTCGTACATAAAAATCCTTTGAACCAAATCAATAAAGAACAACACTACACATAGATTCTATGCAAAATCCAAGAATAACTTTCTCGTTTATTTTCTCCTATAGCCAATTAACAATGAATTTATAGAAGTCAATAGACATATCTGATACTTTATTGCCTAAAATAGGTGGAAGCATAACTTAATCCATAAATATAATTATATAAAAAAATTCTTTAAACACATATAATAACCAACGCCAAATTGCATCAAAACAATCATCAAACTAATTCGACCAAAGTTTATAACCATATCGTTAAAATCAATCTCAATTCATGCAAAATAAAATCATGCATTATTCCCTTAAATTCATGGATATATATGTATATAATATATTACCGACTTTACTTTGCATCTACATATAAATCCAAGCCTGAATTTATAATTAAGTGGATTAGCGTAAAAAAACCTTTATATGCATGAATACTTTTAAAAATTTTGTAATCACTAAATATATATAACTATATTTATATATATTTTAATAGAATTTTATCCCAACAATATACCAAAACACTAAAAATTCCCGTGTCTGACACTCATTAACAAATACAGATAACATAAACCAGATCAACCAAAAAAAAAAAAATTCACAAAAAGATAGATAAAAGGCAACATCACCAGCCAACAATAATATTAAAAGGCAAAGATAAAACATGATCAATAATAAGAAAAGTAAAATTCATGGGCAACGAAGGAATGATTCAATCAGTGAGTTAAATTGTCTTAATTATAAGACACCTTGAGTTTTTAGGCACAACAATGGCCTATCAACAATGCCCAAAGAAGTATCTAGGCCAATGAAAAAAAGTCGAATAATTAATCTGCATCTAAATTGTGGAATTTCGAAACACCATTGCTTGCCCAATTTCTATACCAAACCCTAAAATCTTGAATCCAAAAAATTTAATAGGTAATGATCAAAACACCAAACTAAAATATTAAACCCATGAAATTTTATGAATGGATCATTTAAAAAAGAATAGAAATTTAATCAATTCTCAATGATTCGACATGACGACGCTCTGATGCCACTTGTTAAATTTGTAAAATAAATCTAAAACAAAACTGAATAAACTAGAATCTATCATGTCAAATCATCAAGAATAAATCAAGAACAAAACTAGATGCGGAAGCGTACCTGAATTCATGAATTCCTTGAAATTTTTCCGAATCTTGGAGGTTTGATTTTCCAAATTAGCAGACAAGAAATTTAGAGAATATCTGCTCTCTCTTTCCTAATGATGAGATATTAGAAAAGATATCTTCTGTATAATTTGGGACCATAACCCTAATATTTATAACATTGACATATTAGTTCTAATCAAATTCTAATTAGCCCATCGTTAATTAGAATTTGATTAGAACTCCATTACTAAAGTATATACACATATTTGATAAATACTTTATTTAATAATTAAAGCCCAATAAAATTTTAACCAAATTAGATCACTCTTAATTTGGACTACCTATGATGATGGTAAATAATAACATGTAATTATATATATCACTTCCATATTTTCCAACACAATAAACTACATTAATGCTCTTTGTAGCACCCCAAACCCGGCCCAGAAGTTATGGCCGGATCCGACATGCCACATCAAAAACGTTAAATTTTTTTTTTCCATTCTAAGTCCAGAAAATCGTACTTGATGTTCAAAGATTAATTCGTTAAGGGTTAAAGTGAATGGAAGCTGTGCACCAGGTAGGAAACCGGAAAAGAGGTGGTGAGTCCATCGGACTGCTTAAGTACCAAGCTCCCTTCGGATCCAATCCTAGACATGCATACCGCCATTGCCACACCTTAACGTCATGGATATTTCTAGGAAACCGATTTGATTAAGTCATTTTTAGGAAAAGTGATTAATTTTGGAAAATACTTTCATTGCGGAAGCTTTGCTTGTTGTCGTGTTATTTTGAAATCAATTGTTGTTTTTGAAAACGCGCCCTAAAGCTATCCAATTTCAACAGTTAAAATAAGTAATACCTATCTTAGTAATACATATTAAAACCATCAAAAATAATTAAGCGGCCTTATTACATTTAAAACCCAAAACTTCAAACGTAAATAAAAGGATGTCCAGTTCACCAGAAGAAAATCAAACTTTCAGAACGGGTGGCCACTCCGAATTCCCTCACAGCTCCAAGTCCACTATGGTTAGGGATTTCCTGCGTGGATGAAAATAAAAGGGGTGAGTTTGGGGAAACTCAGTGTGTAAGGAAAACCCATTCAAAGTCCAAGTCAGCTCAAGCCCATTGGACCTAAGCCCATTCAGGTAACAGTGGTACTGGGCCAGAGCCCTTTTCAGATTACAATAAACTGGACCTTAGCCCCTTATTCAGATAACAGTATGGCCCATAAGCCCATTTCAAAATACATGCAACATCAGTAAAACATATGCAAGCCCATTTGGGGAGACTACTCAACCCACCAACCACTACACTCCACCCGTACCAGCCATACACTCCATGTGGGGAATAGCTCAACCCACCCATTAACACTCCACATTCTTGCCTTCTTTGCTCGCTTATCGATAAATTGAGGCAAAGCCTCCAAGACGTGGACAAGCCACTTTCAGTACTTCCTCCGTCAATATCCCGGTCCCATGCATCGATAATAAGAACATGGCATGCGATAAATAACAACAATCAAACATGCATTTAGGTCAATTTAACCCTAGGGTATTTGGTAATTTATCTCCGGGGTAAAGCGTAAATTTTTCACTTTTAAAGGTATTTCAGTAATTTATCTATTTTAGGGTTTTTCATGCATATTCCTACCTTTCACGTATTGTAATCACGCATCGAGGGTTCTTACCGAATTGGGCGATTGGCCCATCATTCCAATTTTGGCCCATTAAGCCCAAAAATATCGAGGGCACAGAAATCATGCACTTTGCAGTCCAAACATTGCAGCTTACCAAAAACATTAATCGATTTACCTCACGAGCATTCGCACACTCGTAAATCTACAAAATACCGATTTTCGGCATTTCGCTTTTCGACTTTTGCCGATCTAGACTAAGAAAGAGGTGTTAGTTACACACTGCTTTGCGACGATATCTTGACGAGATCCACACACGAACCGCCTACAATTGGATTACTAACACGTTAATCTAACTATTCAAATACAACTACGTATTAACCCCTTACAATATTCGCCAACCACACCTACAGATCATAGTAAGTTTATAAGAAATCAATAAGCAACTCATTAACAAATTTTGTCAATGTTTACCACATAATCATAATTTCACTGCAAGCTGTCTTCCTGAGCAACAGTCACTAAATCATTTATAACTGGAGCTACGAAACTCCAAATCAAGTTCCGTTAATTTTCATGAAAATAGACTCATATATCTTCTATCCATAAAATTTTCAGAATTTTTGGTTTAGCCAATCAATACCAGATTTTTCTCAAAGTTTCCCATGTTTCACTGTTTGACTAATCTGACCACTCTTCATTACGAATCAAATTTCTCATTGTACAGAATTCAAAATATGTTCTTGTTTATTTCATTAGAAACTAGACTCAATAAGCTTTAATTACATAGTTTATTCAGCTTCTAATTCATCTCCCACAATTTATGGTGATTTTCCAAAGTCACGTTACTGCTGCTGTCCCAAGCAGATTTATTACCAAATCACTCTTTCATACACCTATCTTGCATGCTTGTTATTTAAACATGTATATCACCAATCAATCATCACATATCTATGATTTTACTTAAGTATAATCTCCATTTCATCATTTTAAAGCACAACATGTTAGCTGATTTTTCCCTTTAACATCTAAGGCACATGCATGCTCATTTGTTTGGCTCAACTTCACCTATCTTCCATTTTTCATCAAAAGAACATGAAACAACAACCATTTCCTTCATTTTAATTCATGACTAAATGCTCACAACACAACTAAAAATCAAAATATACTTCAAGAGTTAAGGTAGAATCAAGAAGAACTCATGAACCTCAAAATAGAAGCAAGGTACCAAGATCTTACCTTCAATTTTTCTCCTCCTAATGACCGAATACTCAAGAGCTTTCTCCTCTCCTTTCTCTTCTCTAATTTTCAGCTATGATGAACAAAGATGGACAAAACTTTGTTCTTTTCACCCCTTTTTCTTTTAATAAAACTTCATATTTCATCCATTTAATTCTTTAATACAAAAGACATGATATTCTTATCATGAAACATTTACCTAACTCATTATCATGAAACATTTACCTAACCCATTATCATGGAACATTTACCTAACCTATTATCATGAAGCATTTACCTAACCCATTATCAATTTGTATCAATTTGTACCATAAATTATGGATATCAAGTACTCATATTGTCTACAACAACATGATGGCTAGCCACTTCATGTAAAATGGGAGGTTTGTCATGCAAATCCTCCTATTTTGCACTCCTATTTATTTGGCCACTTTAATTTAGCCTATAGCATTTTCAAACATTTTCACATAAGTCCTATTTCATAATTTCACTCCCTTTTTCTTATAGAACAAAAATTAACTAAAATTGCCGGGTTCTATCTTAAGCTTGGGCTTTCTAGAGGCCCACTAACATAATTAAACCTATGCCAACATTCACAGAGTTCGCGAAAATTGGGGCGTTACACTCTTCTTCAAAGCCTAGATTTGAGTCAGAACTCAGTTATTGGAGGTATCTCACAACAGTTTGGAAAGTTACAGTTCTTGGAAGAATTGAACCTTTCTCACAATATGCTTAACGGTTCCATCCCGGAAGCTTTTAATAATTTGCGTGGTTTGAGATTTGTGAACATATCTTTCAATCAATTTGAAGGTCCTATTCCAAATTTTAAGGCTTTTCATGTGGCTTCGTTTGATGCCTTAAGAAACAATAAAGGCCTATGTGGAAATGCCACTGGACTAATGGCTTGTGTTCCTTCTTTTCTGGCCAACCATGGTCATGGAAAAAGGACCAAAGTCATCATTTCAGTTATGCTTCCACTCTTTGGCGGTCTACTTTTGCTATTTTTATTGGTTGGAAGTTTCTTTACTTTCTGCAAAAAGACTCAAACCAAAGAATCAGAGCCAAGGGAGGAACAACAAGGAGATATTTTTACTGTATTGGGATTTAATGGAAGAGTACTCCATGACAACATTATTGAAGCCACTGAAGATTTTAGCTCCGACTATTGCATTGGTTCAGGAGGATATGGAAGTGTCTATAAAGCTGCATTAGCAACTGGTCAGGTGGTTGCTGTGAAGAAACTTCACCGATCTGAAGACAACATACTCATCAACACCTTGAAAGCCTTTGAAAGCGAGATTATCGCTTTATTAGAAATAAGGCACCGTAACATTGTGCAGATGTATGGTTTTTGTTCACATCCAAAGCATTCTTTTTTGGTTTATGAGCTCGTGGAAAGGGGAAGTTTGAGAATGGTGCTAAGCAACAATGAACAGGCTAAGGAGCTGGACTGGAAGAAGAGGCTAAATGTTGTTAAAAGGATTGGCTAATGCTTTGTATTATATGCATCATGGCCATTCACAACCTATAGTTCTCTTTGTATTATTTGCTTTAAATCAACTCTTTTTCTCTTTTTCTTCCAATTATCTCTTATTTCGCAGCTTTGTTTTGAAAATCGAGAAGCATTGTAATAATAAAGCCTTTGTTGAGAATCAGATGCTTAAACACTGAATTTGGATAGCAGGATTGCAAGTATTTTCCTTATGTCACAGCTTGGAAAAGAAGAAAGTGTTGCGGTTGTGGATATTATCAAGTTTCTTAAATTACCTCCGTTTCAATTTCATGTATAATGTCTGTTTAATTTTGTATCCTATTTTATCATGTTTGTTAAGTTATCCTTTGTACTCCATTTCAGTTCCGTATATAATATTTAATGTTTGTTATTGGATTTTACCAATGATTAGATTAAAATCGAGAAGAAGTAATCACTTAAATGATAATATTTTATCATGGGTGTATTGAGAAAGCGCGATAGTTTGGGTATAGAATTTGTCTTCTATTTTAATTCGTTTTCCTGTTTAACGAAGCTTATGAGTTTTAAGTCAAAAAGATTGCATTGAACTACTAAAATAATTTATGACATTAAAGTTTCTGTTAATTTTTTTTTTAGTTCAAAACTACTATAACTTCCCCTAAACTTCATCTTCATATAATTTAAATTTGCTCACGAGTATATTATTAGATTGGTGGTTGAAGTGAAGGGTAGTAATCACTTAAATTATAACCCTGCAAATACGTCATAGCAATTTTTCTTAAATACAAATTACAGAAGAATTTCTGAGCATGTAAAATTTAATCTTGCAATTAAATAACTAATTGTATTATTTTGTTAAAAGTTTACAAATAGGTCTATTTAAGGGTCGGGTTATTTATTAAAGCTGATTGTTCAACTTCATATTTAGGAAGATTTAAACAAAAAATATTAAATATGAAAAATGATTTAAAAAATAGATCCATTTAAAATATTAAATGCCACTCAACATCAATATTCAAAACTTGAGTCATGAGCCAACTAATTTTTAAATTTATAATGTAATAGCCCAAATTTGACCGGACTTAAATAAAACCAAATTAAATAAATAAATGAATAAATGTTTAACAGTCCATATAAAGTCCTTACAAGAGCCCAAACACAAGCCCAAATACCTCAGACCCGTTACAACAAACCCAAAATAGCTCAGACCCGTTACAGCAAACCCAAAATAGCCCAGACCCATTATACACACACCCAAACAGACCGGTTACACCCTACCCGTAGCCCAAACCTAAACCAGACCCAAATAGCAGAGGCCCGAATTTTAAAAATTACCAGCTAGGGTTTTTAACCCTAGCTCTTTCTCCTCGCGCCGCAAATAGAAGATTCCAGAAGCCATTTCAACGGACACGTCTGCTCATCTCTCATGTTGTTCCAGTGACCCCCCATCAGCGCTGTGACTCTGCCTCTGAAATCAGCGCGCGAATCTACACAAGCCCTCGTCACCACCAGATTTCTCGCAAGTACCTGCAAAAGAAAAGGAAACACAGCAGATACGGAAAAACGAAAAAGGAAACTAAAATAAAAGGATTTCAGCAGATCATAATCAAAGATACGGTGGATACAGTGGAAAAGAAATGGAAAGAAATCAAAGATTTCTTTCCCAGTTTATGTAACAAAGTAGTGGCTATAAAAGCCCAAATAAAATGATGTAAATACTTACGTTCGAAAAAAGAATACACACAGAGAGAATCAATAAAAATTTAGAGATTCAACAAAAGAATTTGTTCTCGCACACATATACAGAGCAAGCATCTCAATCGATTGAATACACAAAGGTGAAATTTTTTAAATATATGTACATATATATACTGCAAATTATGAAAAGAGAAAGCAATACCTTTAATCGGCGTTGAAAGGCGAGGTTTTTAAACCTCCGACCACCACATGCGGTGGAGAAGACAAGGGCACGTGAGCATGTACAGAACCCTAGATGGAGGTTCGGTGACCCTCCGAATACCCTTCCCCAACTCTCTTTCAGAAAGTTTTTTTTTCTTTTTTTTCTCAGAACCGATTCAAAATGATTTAAAATTAATAGTTTGGCTTATATAGCCACAACAGAACGACGCCGTTTTAGCTTAATCCAATAAGCTTAAAATGACGTCGTATTAAGGCTAGGATCCGCACATTGAACCGATTACCCGGGGAGGATCCGCGTGTTTTTGAGAATTGGATTAATTTACCCAATCGGTCCTTTCACCATTTTTTGTGTTTATAATCACGTTTTATTTTATTTATGATTTGGCCCTAACAGTTTGTATTTGTTTCAATTTAGTCCTAAATGGCCTTCTAAGGCTTAGCTAGGGAAACAGTGCCGTTTTGGGGATTAGGGCAAATTGCCCAGTGAGTCCATTAATTCAAACGTGCTTTCCAAATGGCCCTCGAATTCTATTCTTTTAAAAAAACCTATAAATTTTAATTCGTTTTAATTTCACCCTTTTATATACTTTTAAACTTATTTTTAATTTATTATATAAATATTATTTATTATATTATTTATATTTTCAAAATTTGTAGATTATTATTATATATTATATTTTAACTTATATATCTTATATATTTATTTATTTATATTATACATTATTTTAAAACTTACATTTTATATTATATATTATAAATTATTTCATTTATTATTTTTTATATACTATTATATATTATCTATTTTAAAATTCACTATTAAATATTATATTTTTATGTATTATTAAATGTTTATATTATTTGATGTAATATCATATTTTTTATATTTTATCTTAAAATTAAAGTTTATCTATAACATATTATTATCACCCATTTCTAAATTGTATTTTAATTATATACACATATATCCAAATTACTCACTTTATTTTATTAAACCTTTTTATATTTTTTATATTATAAATTGTCCGTGTATTAAATGCTATTTTCATGATTTTATAAAAGTATTGATTGCTTGATAACATATGTTACTATATTATTATTATTATTTTTATATATTATTGTATTTGTTCGTCTTTGTAGCACCCCAAACCCGGCCCAGAAGTTATGGCCGGATCCGGCATGCCACATCAAAAACGTTAAAAAAAATTCATTCTAAGTCCAAAAAATCGTACTTGATGTTCAAAAGATTAATTCATTAAGGGTTAAAGTGAATGGAAGTCATGCACCGGTAGGAAACCGAAAAGAGGAGGTGAGTCTATCGGACTACTTAAGTACCAAGCTCCCTTGGATCCAATCCTAGACATGCACACCGCCATTGCCACACCTTAACGTCATGTATATTTCTAGGAAACCGATTTGATTAAGTCATTTTAGGAAAAGTGATTAATTTTGGAAAATACTTTCATTGCGGAAGCTTTGCTTGTTGTCGTGTTATTTTGAAATCAACTGTTGTTTTTGAAAACGCGCCTAAAGCTATCTAATTTCAACAGTTAAAATAAGTATTACCTATCTTAGTAATACATATTAAAACCATCAAAATAAATAAGCGGCCTTATTACATTTAAAAGCCCAAAACCTCAAACGTAATTAAAAGGATGTCCAGTTCACGGAAGAAAATCAAACTTTCGAGCGGGTGGCCACTCAATTCCCTCACGACTCAAGCCCACTATGGTTGGGGATTTCTGCGTGGATGAAAATAAAAGGGGTGAGTTTGGGGAAACTCAGTGTGTAAGGAAAACCCATTCAAAGTCCAAGTCACTCAAGCCCATTGGGCCTAAGCCCATTCAGTAAGCATGGTAT
Organism: Gossypium arboreum; assembly: GCF_025698485.1. Taxonomy (NCBI): domain Eukaryota; kingdom Viridiplantae; phylum Streptophyta; class Magnoliopsida; order Malvales; family Malvaceae; genus Gossypium; species Gossypium arboreum. The sequence goes on from NW_026440296.1 coordinate 369,448, forward strand.
TGGGCGAGCCCTTTTCAGATTACAATAAACCGGGCCTTAGCCCTTATTCAGATAACAAGATGGCCCATAGGCCCATTTCAAAATACATGCAACATCAATAACATATGCAAGCCCATTTGGGTAACAGTGGTCTTGGGCGAGCCCTTTCAGATTACAATAAACGGGCCTTAGCCCTTATTCGAGATAACAAGATGTCCCATAGGCCCATTTCAAAATACATGCAACATCAATAACATATGCAAGCCCATTTGGGAGACTACTCAACCCACCAACCACTACACTCCACCGTACCAGCCATACACTCTATGTGGGGAATAGCTCAACCCACCCCAACACTCCACAGATTTGCGACCTTGCTGCTCGATTATCGATAAATTGAGGCAAAGCCTCCAAGACGTGGACAAGCCACTTTCAGTACTTCCTCCGTCAATATCCCGGTCCCATGCATCGATAATAACAACATGGCATGCAAGTGAATAACAACATCAAACATGCATTTAGGTCAATTTAACCCTAGAGGTATTTCAAGAATTTATCTACTAGGGGTAAAGCGTAAATTTTCCACTCTTAAAGGTATTTCAATAATTTATCTATTTTAGGGTTTTTCATGCATATTCCTACTTTTCACGTACTAATGTAATCACGCATCGAGGGTTCTTACGAATTGGGCCGTTGGCCCATCATTCCAATTTTGGCCCATTAAGCCCAAAAATATCGAGGGCATAGAAATCATGCACTTTGCAGTCCAAACATTGCAGCTTACCAAAAACATTAATCGATTTACCTCACTAGCATTGGCACACTCGCAAATCTACAAAATACCAGTTTTCGGCATTTCGGCTTTTCGGCTTTTGCCGATCTAGACTAAGAAAGAGGGTGTTAGTTACACACTTGTTTGCGACGATATGCTGACGAAATCGACACACGAGCCGCCTACAATTGGATTACTAACACGTTAATCTAACTATTCAAATACAAACTATGTATTAACCCCTTACAATATTCGACCAACCACACCTACAGATCATAGTAAGCTTATAAGAAAACAATAAGCAACTCATTAACAAATTTTTGTCAATGTTTACCACATAATCATAATTTCACTGCAAGCTGTCTTCCTGAGCAACAGTCACTAAATCATGTATAACTGGAGCTACAAAACTCCAAATCAAGTTCCGTTAATTTTCCTTGAAAATAGACTCATGTATATTCTATCCATAAAATTTTCAGAATTTTTGGTTTAGCCAATCAATACCAGATTTTTCTCAAAGTTTCCCATGTTTCACTCTTTGACTAATCTGACCACTCTTCATTACGAATCAAATTTCTCATTGTACAGAATTCAAAATATGTTCTTGTTTATTCCATTTGAAACTAGACTCATTAAGCTTTAATTACATAATTTATTCAGCTTCTAATTCATCTCCCACAATTTATGGTGATTTTCCAAAGTCACGTTACTGCTGCTGTCCCAAGCAGATTTATTACCAAATCACTCTTTCATACACCTATCTTGCATGCATGTTATTTAAACATGTATATCACCAATCAATCATCACATATCTATGATTTTACTTAAGTATAATCTCCATTTCATCATTTTAAAGCACAACATGTTAGCTGATTTTTCCCTTTAACATCTAAGGCACATGCATGCTCATTTGTTTGGCTCAACTTCACCTATCTTCCATTTTTCATCAAAAGAACATGAAACAACAACCATTTCCTTCATTTTAATTCGTGACTAAATGCTCACAACACAACTAAAAATCAAAATATACTTCAAGAGTTAAGGTAGAATCAAGATGAACTCATGAACCTCAAAATAGAAGCAAGGTACCAAGAACTTACCTTCAATTTTCCTCATCCTAATGACCGAATACTCAAGAGCTTTCTCCTCTCTTTTCTCTTCTCTAACTTTCAGCTATGATGAACAAAGATGGACAAAACTTTGTTCTTTTCACCCCTTTTTCTTTTAATAAAACTTCATATTTCATCCATTTAATTCTTTAATACAAAAGACATGAAATTCTTATCATGAAACATTTACCTAACCCATTATCATGAAACATTTACCTAACCCATTATCATGGAACATTTACCTAACCTATTATCATGGAACATTTACCTAACCTATTATCAATTTGTATCAATTTGTACCATAAATTATGGATATCAAGTGCACATTTTGTCTACAACAACATGATGGCTGGCCACTTCATGTAAAATGGGAGGTTTGTCATGGAAATCCTCCTATTTTGCACTCCTATTTATTTGGTCACTTCAATTTAGCCTATAGCATTTTCAAACATTTTCACATAGGTCCTATTTCATAATTTCACTCACAAATGACAAAATTAAAGCATGAAATTTTGCCAACATTCACAGAATTCCCGAAAATTGGGGCGTTACAGTCTTGTTTTGTTTTTATACAATTATACATCATGCATCATTTTCTCGTTTATTAATATGTTTAAATATATGTTGAATTACATGTTTATATGTTTTATCTATTCTTCTTTAATATATGTTGTTTTTGTATGTATATTTTATTTATTTAAAATTTGCCATATTTTATATTTCTTATATATATATCAATTAATGTATGACATTTATGTTATTGTTATTATGCTTCTATTTACCTATTACTATAATATGCTATCTTGTATGTTATGTTTTATTATGTCAATGTGCTCCTTCATGTATCAGTTTTAAAAACGAGACTTCAAAGTTTCAAAAATAAAAAGGCAATGCTTGGTGTTTGGAAGCTTCGAAAAAGTAGTGCCCTAACTTATTGGGTCGCAACTTCTCTCGTTGAGTTCGAATAGTCAAGTACCCTTCTAAATCTTTTAAGGTTTTCAAAATATGAGCAACTGTCTTGGAATTTCAAAGCGTTGTGTCCTAACTTATTGGATGTGGCGTTTTGTCGTTTCGAGATAGGGATTTCAAAAAAGGGGGCTAACCTAGTGCCAATATGTTGATACAAGTGAATCTCAATTTTCAAAATCAAAATATTTTAAAAAGGATTACATCTTAAAATTTTTGAATTTTCGACATTAAAGACACTTGATAATCAATTAGGTACCAATTTTTGGGCGTTACGAGGGTGCTAACCCTTCCTCGTACGTAACTAGCTCCCGAACTCGTTTTCTAATTTTGTAGACCAAAACTAATGATTTTAAAATAAAATGTTTTAAAGGTGATCCAATCGCATCTAAAAAGATTGGTGGCGACTCCTATTTTTGTTTTTAAAGTCGATTCCCATTTTCCAAAACTCGATTTAAAAATGGTTTCAACATATAATATTTTACTTTTATTTTATTTTACAATGTTGTCTTGGATTTGGACTATGAAGCTTATATCTCTGACTTCGGCACTTCTAGGATTTTAAAGCCTAACTGCTCCAATTGGACTTCACTTGTAGGCACCTAGCTACTGGTATATAGCTCCAGGTGTTAGCTGATACATTTTTTTCCTGTACATGCTATCTAATCTGTTAGAAATGTTAATTTCTCGTACATTGTTAATTTTATGATAAAAAAAGTTCAAATAGCATATGCTAATTAGTATATATTTTTTTCGTGTAGAGTTGGATTATATAATGAAAGTAGATGAGAATTGGTGATGTTTACAGTTTTGGGATGTTAACAATAGAAGTTTTTATGGGGGCCAATCCGATTATCTTTTTTCTTATTTATCAACATCGGCATCCCCACGATTTTCTTTCTTATTTATCAATATCGACATCAGCATCCGTGTCAAATGACCAACAGGTTTTACTTAAAAGATGTGATCACTATAGGAAAATACGGCTTTAGCGGCATTTTTAGCGGCGTTTTATCAAAAAATGCCGCAAAAATTGTAAAACACAGAGCAATAGCGGCATTTTTTTATTAAAACGCCGCTAAAAACAGAGCATTAGCGGCGCTTTTAGTAAAACGCCGCTAAAAACCAAAGCATTAGCGGCACTTTTGGTAAAACGCCGCTAAAAAATAGAGCATTAGCGTCATTTTTGGTAAAACGCCGCTAAAAACCAGAGCATTAGCGGCGCTTTTAGTAAAACGCCACTAAAAGTCATATAACTCCTAAAATCCTAAACCCCAAAAAAAACATAAAACATTAATCTATAACCCCTAAAATAGTAAACCCCTAAACCCTAACAAGCCCTAAACACTAAACTATAACCCTAAAACCCTAAACGCTTAATTGGTGCATTTTAGTGGCGCTAGGTTATAAACGCCGCTAATGTTAAATTATTTTGTTCAAAACTTCGTCGTTTAGTTGTCTTATTTTTTACCCACACCTGATACACTTAACATTTTCCCCGTTTTTCCCCAGTTCTATTTCCCCCTTCTTCCTCATCCTAAATCCCTAAAGTATTATCACCCATTCCCAAATTCGACATCCTAAATCCTTAACGAATGTAATAATAATAAAAAGTAATTTTAACGATTAAACTTAAATTCAGAAATTTGAAACATAGAGGAATTAAATTCTTAAGAATAGAAATATAATGACTAAATTTTGATTTTCTGAAAAGTACAAATACTTATCTCATATTTTTAGCTTTTACAGATTAAGTGGTTTAGTATACAATTTGTTAAAGTATGTTAAGAGAATTACTTTTTCTTTTTAAGATTTAACACTCCTATGCTAAAAGATATTATTTAACTCATATCTTTATTAAAAGTTTATATAAAATTAATTTAAAAGTTTATATAAAAATTAATTTTTATTTTGGTTATAATCATAAAGTTAATTGTTTTCTAATTTTTATTATATATATATAAATATAAAAATACATTCTTATAACTTAATTTGTATGCGAGAGGGTAAATTAATAATTTCACAACTGAATTAATATACTTGATTAACCCATAACAACAACTTAATAAAAAATAACTATAATTATAAAATTTTCTTTCCATTTATATGATTCAACTAAAAATATTTTTAATATTTAATTTATATAGACAAACAATTATTGCACTCAAATTGATATAAATTATAAAATTACAATTAATTTTATTTAAAACTCGATTCCAAACAATGGATGTTTTGAATTGTAAAGAAAAATAATCATACTAGAATATGGCACACTCATTGAATTTTTATGTAACAAAATTAATAAAATTTGATGTAATAACCGAATGCCATTATATAAAAATCTAAACAACTAATGCGACCATACTTAAAAGAATAATGCTTGTATTCTTTGTGTCATTTTGTATTTTTTAATTCATCGATTCCATTTTATTTCTCTTAAATTTTCCTTTTGTATTTTATATGTTAATTTAAAATTATAAAAATCTTCAAAAAAATTTAAAATTTAGAAATAAAAATAAAAAATTAAAAATAAAAATAAAAAATAAAAATAAAAATAAAAACTTAAAATTTTAATATTTAATATTTAATATTTTAGTCCATATTTCAGTTAAAAGTTTAATATTCAATATTTAAAAAAAGTTAAAAATGATAATCTTAGCACAAAATTTTTGAAAGAAAAATAGAAAAAATATGTTAAAAATATAAAAACTTAAAATTAAACAATAGTGGCGTTTTTAGGTAAAATGCCACAAAAAGTTGAGCTATAATGGCGTTTTTATAAAAAAACACCGTAAAAAGTTGAACTATAACGGCGTTTTTAGTGGAAACGCCGCAGAAAGGGAAAGTCAAAATCCCCAAATTTTTTTTACCTGCTCATTTCTCCCTCTGCTTCTCATCTCCGTCGCGCCCTAAATCCCCCAAATAACTCTCAAAATTTACCCCCAAATTTCCCATTTCCAGCACAAGTCAATACACCTACACCAATCACACTTCTTCTTCCTTTTCATTTTTTCAAAGGTAGTAGTAGAAATGGGAGTTCTAGGAAATCTGGTCGATTTGAGATTTTTCTTTCTTTTTTGTCTCTGGGATTTGAGAGTTGTGAAGGTTAAGAAGGTCTTGAGTGATGGCATTACAAGAGAAGTTAGGTAGATTTAAACAGCAGCAGGAGAAGTGTCAATCGATGCTCTCCAACATTGCAGCAAAATCAGCATCTTCTAGGTCTACTCCAAAACCTGCACCTACAGCCACCTCCCCCTTTTCCCTGTTGTCTAGCTGCAAAATCATGGTATCTGATTTCTTTAACTTACAAACTTTATCTTCCGTGTTGCTTGAATATCTCAAGTTTGAATCTATAAGTTATAGACCTATAATAGCATCTATATTGGACGAATGACCCAAAGCAGTTGAGGGATCTCTTCTAAAAATCAGTATAATCTTTTTTGTTGTGAAAATATGAGACTCGTTCGTAACGTACATGTACTTTTTCTGTGGTTTTTCATTATTTCACATTCTATTGTGTTTTTGGCATTCAATTTTAGTAATTTTTATTGTTTGTTTGAGGGAAAGAGCTTGATCAATTGTAAAGTACTGGATTTATGACTTCTGGATTTGATGTTACCCTACTTCTTTCATGGGAAATGCTATGGGGTTTCTCATTATAAACTATTTTATTTGCTATTAGTGCCTTAAGTTCAAGACAGATCAAGCACAGGAGGCCAAGAAGATGGAGAAACTGAACAATATATTCTTTACCTTGATGGCTCGGGGACCTGATAGTATTGTTCTTCATTACTTCGTTTAAAAATGACTGATCTTTCTCGAATTTGTAGGCAAAAAAAGAAGAAAAGCGACGAAATACATGTTACTTTGTTGACATAGAACGAAAAACCTTCAAGAACTTAATTGGAAAAGATTCCAAAGCTTGTCCGTGGTCCAATGGAGTTCATTTATGAACAATATTTTCCAACATTTTCATTTATTTATGTTTGGCTTTGTATGTGGAATTTCTAACTGGTTATCATTTTTCATTGTGATGCAGTGGACATGTCAGAAATTACAAGGAAAGAACAGATCGAAGCCCAACCAGCAAAGAAGGGAAGAGGAAGAAAACAGTAGCTGGATTTTCTGCTTAACACATGGGGTTCTTAAACAAATACTATAGGACCTTTTGAATTTTAGAGAGAAATCGTGACTTTTTACGAATTGAAAATGCTGAGATTGTCAAAATTTTCATGGAAAATTTATCGTGTTTTCTAGATTCCATTGAATGAAGAGATTCACTTTCTGTAGATCATGATACAATTTTACCATTTTCTCTCCCTTTTGGGTGGATATTGAAGCTCTAAACTCACCACTAACCAAAGAAAAAAAATCTTTTACAAGGGTTGTGGACCATCTGTGTTTTTACTTCTCCAGGATGCTGAATATCATGCAATGCTACAAAGTTCAACCCTCTTCACCCAATAAATCTGCAAAAGAGGTAAAATCTCTTTCTCTTTTCAGTATTTGGGCCAATAACTGTATTTGAGTGTACTCGAGTGTGAATCTGTAGTCAATTTGTTGGCAGCTTTGGTGTTTTTTATTCCTCAGCCAAACTCTTGAGTTTAGGCTGATAAAAGAAAGAAACTATTTTAAAACGTCATGTCTTAATAATGATGGGTCTCCTTTGGTTGATTGATGGTGTAGAGATCGAGGCACAAGTGTGACAGCCTCCACTAAACTCGTGAGGTTTGTAGTTGGTTTTTAACTGTGAAAACACTAGTTTGGTTTCTACATGTTTGGATACGAGGAATGTTTTTCTTTTAAATACTGAGAAAGATAACTAACAAAGAAATTAAATAAGAAAGTAGTATTTTTAATTAACCTTTTTAATAATAATTTCGGTGACTTAAAAAGTTACACTAGATCTTAATTCCCTAAAGTATGTAATACATGTCCCCGTGCAGCGCTTTTTCTTTTTTAGCTTAGAAAAATGAAATAAACTGATAATTTTTCCAACTAATAAAAGAAATGTGTAAATTACATTGATAGACACTTAACTAGTGGTAGTTTTAAAATGGTACAATAGCTTATTTAACTCTTAATGATTACATATTTTTTTCAATTTGGTCATGTTGTAAAGAAATTAATCCTCATTTTCTTCAAATTAATGCAATTTGGTTTTGATTTTAATAAAATTATATTTTTTAGTTGGGTGATCATTTTAAAAATTTTCATAATTGGATGATAAAAGATAAAATTGATAATTGTTAGTTGACCACCATTGTAGTTTACCCTAATTTTACGAGATGGAAATATTAGTTTAAAATATTATGTGATATTTTGAAGTGAGGTATATATTCAATTAGATCATTGTAGTTTAACTTGAACTTTTGTGCTAAATATTAAATGCAATATGGAGTTAAGCTAAAATGGTTCCATTGGATATGTCATATCATATCATAAATTAATATCAAATAAGTTGATTTTCAAATTCTATTATCGAGACACTATATTTGTTAATTTAGTCTCTACTTTAATTTAGTCATTTTTAGTTTTTATACTTTTGGAATTTGAAAATTTTAGTCTTTAAGTTCTGTTATTTTTAAGATTTAATGTGTTATTGTCACATGTGTAATGGACTGTTTGTTATTTTTACATATTACTCGCAAAAAACTTATACATTGAATATAAATTCATAGTATGTAATGTTCTTATTCACTGCTTCTTTACAATCATTTCTATTTCTTTAAGTTTTTTCAGATACCATGATTCAACGCTAGTCTTTTAAGGTAAAACGTTTCTTTTTATTGGTGAAAATGGTCTTACTTAGTGCTTGAAATCCTTTTTGGGTTTTTTTTTTGACAAATATAGATTGACCATTACATGCTTTCACCTCTGCTTCAAAACTTTGACTTGCCAGCTTCATTTGTGTTGACCACTGATGATTATTAAAACTTGGTTATAGATGGTTAAGTTTTTCGCCGAAACCTCTCATTTTTGTTGCTCTTCTTGCGGCATGCTGATAAGAGCATTGTTGATCCTCCACTTTATGTTCTTACCACTCAAAAACTAACAAGGTTAGCTTAATGCCATCTTTTCATCCACCCTCAGTCAATTATTTCCTCTTAACTCTCTAAACTTGCTGTCAAGGAACAACCTAAATGATTGAGAAACCATCCTATTTTAGAAATGTAGTCATTGTCAATGCTAAAGCTATCCAGTAATATCATAATCCTTTATTACATTGGCATTATTTTTGAATTTAGCATCTTCAGAAATTCTTGGTTGACATATATATTTTTATTTGAACGTGCAGGAGATCTAGATTAGGAAGTTGGAACTTTTGGCATTGAGTATTTTTTATTTACGCGTACATAAATATTGTTATATATAATATAATTCTTATTTTTCAGAATTTTAATAGATTTAGTTCATTTTCAAATTAAAATGTTATTTAGTATTTTAATTTTAATATTATAATTTAGTTATATTAATAAAATATACTTGTATTTTATAGCTTATCATGTTTGAGCAACATTGCAATATTGAAAATCTTGGTCGAGTTAACAAAGTTAAGGTCAAAAGGCGAATCACAGTGGAGAGTTTACAATTAGAACCACTTTGTAATCAGGTTGCTGAATTTCTCCTTTTTCTATATTTTGTTGACTGAGGGTATATTTTGTTTTTCTTTTCTTTCTGATGAGTTGGCTAATTTCATAATCTACAGAGCATGGAGAAGTTCTTCAAGTTCCCCACTATGAAGTTGGACAGAAATATGAACGACATCATGATTACTTCTGCTTATCATTTCTGCCCTTACAGAGGACACAAAAGCTCTCAATCAGCTTGTATGTCAATTTAATTTATTTTTTATCCTTTTTGCTTATATACATAAATACTTATTTTTTGCCCAAGCTAGTTAGAGTCTAAAGTTAATTGCAAAATTTTGATAAACTTTGTAGTGTTTTGTTTTAGTCTCTGATCTTGTATTTGATGGCATGGCAGAACACACTTATCCGGATGGGAAGGATATGGCATCGATGCTTTATACTTATCGCAATGTGTGAAGCACTTCCTCGTATTTTAGCCTTAGTTGATTTTAATTTATACATATTTTTAAGGTAAACAATGTTCTAATATAATCTGCTAATTTTAGTGTAAAGCAATGTTCTTTTTTATGTGGTGTAGGGGTATGTTGGAATACACAGTTCGAGATTGAAACTTTCTCAATAAACCGAGTCGCTTCGATCTATTGTGGATTCGGTTTTGAACATCCTTTTGAATTAAGGCAAAGTTTTAAACTCATGTCTGATGTTAACATTCGTGAATTCCATGAATTAAGTCATTTTGTTTTTCTTGCTTTTAGTGACTTATAATGGTGGGCGTATACAAGTTTGGTGCTTTATTATTTTGATTCTATATTTATATTTAATCTAATTTTATTATTTATTTTAGTTTTGATTCTATATTTTTATTTTTATTTTTATTTGATAATGAATTTTAATAGAAAATTTTATATTTAAATCATGGACATTATTCTTCTCAATATTTTGATAATGAATTTTAATTTTTTTATATTTTTCATGATCTTTTTAATATTTTATTTTTTTAAATTTCATGACCTTTAGCGGCGTTTGTGGAAAAAGCGGCGCCGCTAAAGGCCATGACCTTTAGCGGCGTTTTCTCAAATAAACGCCGCAAAATTTAGCGACGCCATCTATAGCGGCGTTTTTTGCGGCGCTTATAAAAACGCCGCAAATAGTTTTAGTGGCGTTTAAAAGCACCGCTAAAGGCCTAAAAAAACGCTACTAAAAGTCAATTTTGCTGTAGTGGATAAACAAGTGTCTTTCACCACTAGTAAACGAATCTGCCAAATACTTGGTCTAATAAAAACCAAAATTTATGCATAATTAATTCAAAATCTAAATTTCAATTACTAAAATCAAATTAAAAGACGTGTTATGTACTTATAATCACCAACTTAAGAATCAAATAAGGTTCAAATCACCTATCCACAATTCTACTAAACTCTACTAGATGGATACACAACTTCATATAGCAAGAGACATGTCCAACTAATTTTTATTTCAAATAGTCGTTTAAATGGTAACATAAACGATTTTAGGAGCTAATCATTTAAGTTACATAATTATTTGGATCTCATTATGTATAGGGCTCCTGTTTCTAATTGTTGGGTTTGGTTGGCTTTATAACATACTGCAGAAAGTAACATGTTTTAGTCTCATTCTTAATGCATTTTTGAGTAATTATTCGATGTAAATAGTAAAATTTATACTCATAATCCTTTAAATTCATGTTTTTAAACTTATGGGAGCATTTGGGAGCAAAAGGAAAGAACAATGAGCGAAAACCGAAAAATCGGAGTGACTTATAGGAGCCACACGGGTTGACCATTTCCACACGACCTGAACATATAGCCGCGTGAGCCACATGGGCTGTCGCACGACTATGTGGCAGGCCATGTCATTTACACAGTATTGCACCCTAAACTGTAAAAAAAATGATTTTTAGGTTTTTTCGGGCATTCTAAGACGTATATATGACAAAAATAGAAAGATAGTGGGAGTCATCGTAGAATATTCAAGAAAACAACTCAAAAAACACCATTGAAACTGACCTAAAGCATATTTCCGTCAAGATTGAAGATTCCAGTTGATTTCTTAGGAGATTATCATGAGTTTCTTTGTTTCTTTTGGTTATACTGTTTTTTTAGATGTTTTTATTTTCAAGCATGAACTAATTTTCTAAATACCTAGGGAGATAAGCCATATGATGGATTCTGTCATTTGATTTTTATTTTACGCAATAAATACTTGGATCTTGTTCTCAATTATGTGTGCTTAATTCTTGGTTTGATATTTCTAAATTATTTATCCATGTTTGATGTGCTTAAATCAGAAGAGGAACAGACCCTATTTAAGAGTAGATCTTGCCTAATCGAGTGGAGTTGCATGTAATCTTAGAAATAGAATGATATAAATCTACCGGATTGGAGTCAAATCTAACAGGAGAATCTATAAATCGAATTTGTTAGAATTAAATAACCCGAATCCTTATTTAAATAAAATACAATGGTAAAATAAAATAAAAGTAAAATCCATATAGAACTACACTTCTTTTATTTTATTTTAGAATAAGGTTTTTTAAACCTTATTAAAGTCCATCTATTTTATATTGATTAGAATAAGGTGTTTCAGTATTACTAGAATATGGCTTTACAAGCCTATAAATAGACATAGTCTATTTCTCTTGTAATCAATTCAAATTCGACATAGTAAATTTTCTTCTCCTCTGCCTGTGGTTTTTTCCCGAAAGGTTTTTCACGTAAAATCTGTGTTCCTTATTTTATTTTATTTTCATAAACTGGTATCAAAGCTTCCGAGTAGTTTATCTCGATTACAGTAATGGCATCTTTGAAGTATGAAATTTCGCTGTTGGATCACAACACTAGATTTGCGTTGTGGCAGATTAAGATGCAAGCAGTTCTTGAGCAGATGGATCTGGAGGATGCCCTGCTACAGATAGATAAGATGCCTTCGACATTAACAGATGAAGAGAAGAAGCGCAAGGATCGAAAGGCATTAACAAAATTACATCTACATTTGTCCAATGAAATTTTACAGGATGTGATAAAGGACAAGACCTCCACTGCATTATGGAAGAGGCTGAAACAAATGTGTATGTCGAAAACTCTAACAAGTAAGTTGCATATAAAACAAAGTCTTTATGCTCATCTTTTGGAGAAAGGTGCATTTGTACACAAACACTTAACAGTGTTTAAAGAAATTCTCTCAAACTTAAAGGCCATGGAGGTTCAGTATGATAAGGAAGATCTAGGGTTGATTCTACTTTGTTCGTTGCCCCCGTTTTATTCAACCTTTAGAGACACTATTTTATATAGCCACGAGTCTCTCACAATTGATGAGATTTATGATTCTTTAACCTTGTATCATAAAATGAAGCATCCTGTGGTTAAAATCGACTCTCAGGGAGAGAGTCTCATTGTTCGTGGGAGACAAGATCAGAATGCTGATGATGATCATGGAAGGACACATGAACGAAATCCTCGTGGTAAATCCAAGGGTAGATCGAAGTCTTCAAACAGAGGTAAAACTTGTAACTTCTACAAGAAGAAATGACACATTAAATCTGAGTGCGATATGTAGACACTCAATTTTGCATGGGCCCAGAAATAAGTCCAAAAATAAAATATAATAACCCCCCCCAAAAAAAGTCCAAGTTCAGTCCAGAATTACAAATATAATTCGGCCCGATCGGAATGGCCCATTACTTGAAAAGATTTAAAGTCCATCTACAAGCTTGACTCATATAGAAATATAATCTTCAATGATATGCAATCTTAGATATGATATGCAATCTTATATATGATACAATCTTAGATATGATTGCAATCTTAGATATGATATGCAATCTTAGATATAATTGCAATCTTAGATATGATATGCAATCTTAGAAGATATGATTTTGTAATCTTAGAGATTTAATTTGTAGATACCTTTTAATCTTAACCGTTGATGTAATAGATCTGTACCATTGGATTTGCGGAGGTTCAACTATAAATAGAGGCCTCTGCCTTCATTGTAAACACACTTGAGTTTTGGGAAGCAATAAGAATTCTTGAGAGCATTCACTCAAATTTCTCTCCCTCTTGCGTTCTTACTCTCTGTGGTTTGTTCTTATTTTATTCTTCTTCTATCTTAGTTTTTCAACCTTTTTTATTTTAATTTCTTCATTTTTCAAATATGTATATTTATTCCTATCTTTTATACATTTGATTATGTATTTTTTATATTATAATATTTAAACTTTTTATATAGTTTATTTTCAAATATATATTTTCTATGCATGTATATATATTATATTATCATTTCATGTATTTTGAACTATTGCATTATATTTTTATAATTTGTAAATGTAACACCCCGAAACCGTGGCCGTCACCGGGGTCGAACACGAGGTGTTATCTGGCTTAGTTCATCACTTATACGGCTCAAACAATTTATTTAAAACTCCCAGACAGGCTGTCAATCTGCGTTATAGTCACTTAAAAATTCGTATCTTGAGTTCTGAAACTCGAAATCCGATTCTACAAATTTTTCCTGAAACTAGACTCATATATATATCTATTAAAATTTTTCCACAATTTTTGATCGGTCCAATTAGTACAGTTTATTAGTTAAAGTCTTCCCTGTTTCAGGGTTCGACTACTCTGACCTCTGTGTATTACGAACCGGATATCTCCCTGTACAGAGATTCAATGACTATTCTGTTTGTCCCTAATAAAACTATACTCAATGAGGAATCGGTACATATAAAGTATGACTTCTAATTATCTTTGTATAATTTATGGTGAATTTCCAAAGTTGGAACAGGGGATCCAGAAATCGTTCTGGCCCTGTTTCACAAGGTTTTAAATATCTCATGCAATATAGCTCATATACTTGTTTTACTTCTTCCATGTGAAAATAGACTCACCAAGATTCGATTCCATAATTTATTCATTATTTAATTCCATTTCTACTATTTTTAGTGATTTTTCAATTTCACATCACTACTGCTATCTGCATCTATTATTAGAGTAAATTTTACCTATTAGAGTAATTTAACATACATATCACCAAGTATGATCATGACTAGCCATACCAAAGGCTAATCATTTCCAAGCATTTCCTTACTACTCAATAACCATATCATGAGTGTAACACCGGAAATGATTAGCCATGACAAACGGCATAATAATCAAATAGACTTTAACTATTACTTATAACTAAGTGTCATAAGTCTAAATCCAACTTAACATTTATGCCATTTTCGCATGGCTAAAAGTATACATACCAAGGTTCAAACAAAACATAATAGCCTATACATGCCGAAATGTTCTCTTAGGCCAACTAAGAAGAAGATACCAAAAAGTTGCAAGCTGGTGTGATGACTTTGACGATGGTCCGAACACGCAAAATGGGTCAAGGAAATCTAAATAGAAAACAAACAAACACACAAAATGAGTATTCAACCCAGTAAGTCATAAGCAATAATATACATATCGTTGATATGAGATTGCGAGAAAATTAATATAAGATCAACCAATTTTAGTCATGCTGGATTATGTTACATTCACATATTTTACTGACCCGACCACAGGCCAAAGCTTGCTATCAATCAACTATCATACAATCAAACGCTTTAAAACCTTCTCTCAATTATAGAACAATGTCAAAGTATATACACTCATGCATATTCATTTCATGCCTCATTTTGATATTTCAGTTAATAGCACTAACACTATATGCTTTCCATATGCTACTTATACCATCAACCGAATTCGCACACATAGTGCTTAAGGATTTTCGCACACATAGTGCCATGATACACCGCACACTTAGTGCCCCAAAAGTTCAATAATGTATTAACATTTAAATCAGCACACATAGTGCCTTTTAGCTTCGTACACTTAGTGCTAGTATCGATTCCTCATAGTAAAACAATTTACTTAACTTAATTGGCACATACGGCCACAATTATAAATGCATATACAATTAATCTCATAAAAACTTACAGACTTACATTACGTCGGATGAAATGATTCCCAAATGACTATTCAATATTCTTTGCTTTGCCTTTACTTGATTCTCCTCCCTTGGATTCTTGAGCTAAAATAAATGAATTTAGTAGTTTAATTACTTCGCAAAAATACTCATATCTATATGAATTTAATGATTCCATTTCTTCTTACAACAATCCTTGTTCAAGACATCAAGGTTTCAACTAATATTTATATTATGCCATAAAGCCGAATGCATTATCACTTCCAAATAACATTATGCCAAATATAATTACACTCAATAATACATAAGTATGAGTCAAACTCAACTTTGAAAGCCAACCTCCTCATTTGGTCAATTTTAGAGAATCAAAGAAAATTTTATAATGTGCATACTATATAACCGAATGTGCAAAAACTAAATTCACCATCACCCATATGCTTAATTGGATGGCCGAATTTATAACATAATTATAATATCATTTTAAATTCATTTAAACACAAAATTTCATCTCATGAACACTTGACCGAATTTTTCCTAAACTAGCATAGTTTTACATCTATTTATAACATCATGTAAATCCACACATATCTACTTTTCTACCTAAATTTTCTTTCACCTTTCTACTATTTCCATTCACAACATCAAAAACACCATTCTCTTAGCTTTACCTTCCTCTAACCATATGCCATTTAGTCACCTAATTAGGTAGAAAATTAACACACGGAATATAATAGACATTGGCTACTAACTAGATTTTTTTACAAAATTTAATGGATTTATCATGAGTCTTACCTTAATCAACTCTTTAGGATGGCCGAATGTTTAGAAATTTCCTTCCTTTCTTTCCTTTAGCTTACGGCCATGGCAAGAGGAAGAAGATGAACACTTTCTCTTTCCTTCCTCTTATTTGATTCATCTTTATTTTATTTATTTTGTTTAATTAACCTATTATCTAATATAAAATTGCTATAAATTCAACTTAGTGGTAGTGCATTATTGTTTGGCCAGCCACTACTTGTCAATTTGGGTAAATTGACATGCAAACCCAAGCTTCCCCACATTGTTGTTATTTGATCCTTACAAATTGTCTATCATCTTTTCTAAGTCTCTCAACTAGGTCCTTTCGAATTAATTCACATTCCTAAAGCTAATATTAAGCATTTAATTTCATACATTCACTATCGCACATAAATTTATATAATTAAAACACAAAAATAAATTTTTGACTCGGTAATGTGGTCCCAAAATCACATTCCGACTAGGGTCTACTTAGGGTTGTCACAACTCTCCCTCACATAAGGAATTTTCGTCCCCGAAAATCTTACCAATAAATAAGTTTGGATATCGATCCTTCATAGTGTCTTCGAGTTCCCAAGTGGCTTCTTCGACCCCGTGTTTAACCCACAGTACTTTCACTAATGAGTTTTCTTATTTCGTAGTTCTTTTACTTCTCTTGGCAAAATACGAATCGGTTCTTCTTCGTAACTCAAATCAGGTTGAATTTCAACCGCTAATGGATTAATTATGTGCGATGGATCAGATCTATAACGTCGAAGCATCGAGACATGAAAAACGTTGTGAATCTTCTCAAGTTCATGGGGTAAAATCAATCTGTATGCGACTGGTCCAATTCGTTCAGATATCTCATACGGTCCGATAAACCTTGGACTCAACTTGCCTTTACGACCAAATCTGAGTACCTTTTTCCAAGGTGAGACTTTAAGAAACACCTTGTCTCCGACCTGATATTCAATGTCCTTTCGTTTCAAATCCGCGTACGACTTCTGACGATCTGAAGCTGCCTTCAAACTTTCACTAATTACTTTTACTTTCTGCTCAGCATCTTTAATCAAATCGACCCCGAAGACTTTACTTTCGCTAAGTTCGGTCCAAAATAACGGTGTACGGCATTTACGACCATATAAGGCCTCGTAAGGTGCCATCTTAATACTTGATTGAAAACTATTATTGTACGCGAATTCAATCAAAGGTAAGTACTTTTCCCATGAACCACAGAACTCTAAGATACAACATCTCAACATATCCTCAAGTATTTGAATTATCCGTTCGGATTGACCATCGGTTTGGGGATGAAAAGCGGTACTAAAATGTAACTTGGTACCTAATGCTTCTTGCAATTTCTTCCAAAATCGTGATGTGAATCTCGGGTCTCTATCCGACACAATAGAAACAGGTACTCCATGTAATCGAACAATTTGGAAGACATATAATTCTGCCAATTTATCGAGGGAAAAATCCGTACGGACAGGGATAAAATGAGCAGACTTCGTCAACCTATCTATAATAACCCAGATTGAGTCTTTCTTACTCTGCGTCACCGGCAACCCAGATACAAAATCCATGGTGATTCGATCCCATTTCCATTCGGGTATCATGATCGGTTGAAGTAATCCCGAAGGCACTTGATGTTCCGCCTTCACTTGTTGACATATCAAACACTTCGAAACAAAGTTAGAAATGTCCCGCTTCATACCAGGCCACCAAAATTGATGTTTTAGATCATTGTACATTTTCGTACTACCCGGGTGAACTGACATTCGACTGCTATGAGCCTCATTCAAAATTATCGAAATAAGTTCTGAATTTCTTGGAACACATAATCGACTTTTGAACCTCAAACAGTCGTTGTCATCAATTTGAAACTCTGATTCCGTATTCAAAACACATTCAGCTCGTTTAGCAACCAATTCGTCATCGACTTTCTGAGCTTCACGAATTTGAAGAATCCACAATGGTTTGGTCTTTAATTATGCTACTAACTCACTATCGGATAAAACTGACAGATGTACATTCATTGCTCGCAAAGCAAAAGTGATTTGCGACTTAAAGCATCGGCGACCACGTTAGCCTTTCCTGGGTGATAGTCGATGACAAGCTCATAATCTTTCAACAACTCGAGCCAACGCCTTTGTCGTAAATTCAATTCTTTTTGAGTCATCAAATATTTGAGGCTTTTGTGATCCGAATATACATGACACTTCTCTCCAAACAAGTAATGTCGCCATATTTTCAAAGCGAAAACAATTGCAGCTAATTTAAGATCATGAGTCGGATAGTTTTTCTCATGCGGCTTCAGCTGTCTTGATGCATATGCTACCACTCGACCTTCTTGCATCAGCACACAACCCAGCCCAAGCAAAGATGCATCACTGTAAATGACAAACTCTTTACCGGATTCTGGCTGTACTAACACTGGAGCTTCTGTCAAACATGTTTTCAATCGGTTGAAACTTTTCTGGCATTTTTCCGACCATTCAAACTTAACATCTTTTTGAAGTAGTTGTGTCATCGGTGCGGCTATCATTGAGAAGCCCTTTACAAACCGTCTGTAGTAACCGACAAGCCCCAAACAGCTCCTAACTTCAGTAACATTCTTCGGAGGCTTCCAATCAGTTATGGCTGATATTTTGCTCGGATCAACTCGAATACCCGACGCGGATACCACATGTCCCAAAAAGCTAACTTCTCTCAACCAGAACTCACATTTACTGAATTTCACGTATGATTGCTTGTCTCGTAAAATCTGTAATACCAATTTTAGGTGCTCGGCATGTTCAGATTCATCACGCGAATAGACCAAAATGTCGTCGATAAATACAACTACAAACCGATCCAAATACTATCTGAAAATCCGATTCATCAAGTCCATAAATACCGCAGGGGCATTAGTGAGCCCAAACGGCATGACTAAGAACTCGTAGTGACCGTATCTCGTTCTGAAAGCAGTTTTAGGTGTATCTGAGTCTCGAACTCGTAACTTATAATAACCCGATCTCAAATCTATCTTTGAGAACACTGAGGCTCCCTTCAATTGATCAAACAAGTCATCAATACGCGGTAACGAATATTTATTCTTTATTGTCACTTTATTCAATTGACGATAGTCGATGCATAATCTCATGGTTCCATCCTTCTTTTTCACAAACAATACTGGTGCACCCCAAGGTGAGAAACTCGGTCGAGTGAAACCTCTATCCGTCAACTCTTGCAACTGAGCTTTCAATTCTTTTAATTCGGTTGGTGCCATACGATACGGAGCTATCGAAATCGGTGTAGTCCCAGGTACAAGTTCAATGCCAAACTTCACCTCCCGAACTGGTGGTAACCCCGGTAATTCTTCGGGAAAAACATCCGGATAATCACAAACCATTGGCACAGATTCAAGCTTCTTTTCTAACTCTTTGTCATCAAGTACGTACGCAAGGTATGCTTCACACCCCTTTCTCACATATTTCTGGGCGGTCATTGAGGATATTATTGCTGTCATTCTGTTCAAGCCAGTAGACTCAACTCGAACTATCTCATTGTTTGTGCATCTTAAATCAATGGTCTTTCTTTTGCAATTTACAACTGCATCATGTACGGTTAGCCAATCCATACCGAGGATAACATCAAATTCATCGAACGGTAAGAGCATCAAATCGGCCGGAAAACAGGAATCTCAGATTATTAGGGGACATTTCTTACACACTTTGTCGACAAGTACATATCAACCCAAGGGATTCGACACTCGAATTACAAACTCAGTAGACTCAACAGGTAGAGTCTTACTGGATGCTAGAGTTTCACACACATTAGAATGAGTAGAGCCAGGGTCAATCAATGCAGTCACATCAGTATTAAAAAGTGTGAAAGTACCAGTGATAACATCAGGGGAGGATGCCTCCTCTCGCGCGCGGATGGCATAAGCTCTGGCAGGAGCACGAGTCTCAGATCGAACAGCCGTATCAGAAGTCCCTCTCTGACTACCACCCCTACCTCCTATGTTTCTCGATGGTCTACCTCTAGCCGCTGGACCACTTGATCTCGCACCTTGCATCTTATTTTTCTCGTCAGATTCCGTACAATCTCGAATGACATGATCCCTCGAATCGCATCTATAACAGGCTCTGTTGATAGACTTACCCCAACATTCACTTACATGTCGTCTTCCACATTGTGGACATTCAGGTTTCTCTTGTCGATTATTACCAACACTTGCAACCGAAGTAGCTCGGGAGTCCGTCGATGGTCGCTCCCTAATAGAAATCCCTGCAGTAGTCTTCGATTTATTACTATCATCTCTGAATTTCTTTCCAGTAGGAAAAGAAGTTTTACCCGCCGATCTTTTACGAAAGTCTCTAGCTTCAAACTCGGCTTTCTTTTTCTCCTTCCCAAGCTCTTCAGCCTTGCAAGCCCATTCAACTAGTGTTACAAATTCTTTTATTTCTAAAATACCCACCAGTAGCTTTAAATCTTCATTCAATCCTTCTTCAAATCTTTTGCACATGGCAACTTCATTGGCTACACACTCCCGAGCATATCGACTGAGTCTTACAAACTCACGTTCATATTCAGTTACTGTCGAACTACCTTGTTTGAGCTCTAAAAATTCTTTACGCTTTTGATCCATGAATCGTTGACTAATATACTTCTTACGAAACTCCGCCTGAAAAAAGTCCCAAGTAACTCGTTCCCTAGGAACAATAGAAATCAGAGTCCCCCACCAATAGTAAGTCTCGTAACAAGGATATGGCACACTTTAGACACTCATCAGGCGTGCAAGACAGCTCTTCAAAGACACGGATGGTGTTATCAAGCCAAAACTCGGCCCTTTCAGCATCATCAGTAGCTATGGCTCGGAATTCCTCGGCCCCACGCTTCCTAATCAAATCCACAGGAGGTTTACTCGGCCTCAATGGATCAGTAGTTGCCGGTATTATAGGCACCGGAGGCGAATTATTCAAATTCGGGAATGGTTGAGCAGCCGGGTTAGTTCGAGATTATTGTGTGACCCACTCGTTCATCATGGTAAAGAAGGCTTGCTTTGCCCCATCATTTTGAGTATTCGCAAATGATTGAGGTTCAACTGGTGGTGTTCCTTGTGCAGGAGCAGCCGCTACACTCTCAACATCATCCGCTAAGGCTCTCTCTAAATTAGGTTCCATTTACTAATCAAAACAATAATTTCCACTATCAGAAGTCATCACACTACATATACTAACATTATGGCATGTATAGCTAGACTCATACGCGCTACGGTAGTCCTAGAATCGACTAAACCGTAGCTCTGATACCAATAAAACGTAACACCCCGAAACCGTGGCCGTCACCGGGGTCGAACACGAGGTGTTATCTGGCTTAGTTCATCACTTATACGGCTCAAACAATTTATTTAAAACTCCCAGACAGGCTGTCAATCTGCGTTATAGTCACTTAAAAATTCGTATCTTGAGTTCTGAAACTTGAAATCCGATTCCGTAAATTTTTCCTGAAACTAGACTCATATATCTATCTATTAAAATTTTTCCACAATTTTTGATTGGTCCAATTAGTACAGTTTATTAGTTAAAGTCTCCCCTGTTTCAGAGTTAGACTACTCTGATCTCTGTGTATTACGAACCAGATATCTCCCTGTACAGAGATTCAATGACTATACCGTTTATCTCTAATCAAACTAGACTCAATAAGGAATCTGTACATATAAAGTATGACTTCTAATTATCTTTGTAAAATTTATGGTGAATTTCCAAAGTCGGAACAGGGGATCCAGAAATAATTCTGGCCCTGTTTCACAAGGTTTTAAATATCTCATGCAATATAGCTCATATACTTGTTTTACTTCTTCCATGTGAAAATAGACTCATCAAGTTCGATTCCATAATTTATTAATTATTTAATTCTATTTCTAATATTTTTAGTGATTTTTCAATTTCACATCACTACTGCTGTCTGCATCTATTATTAGAGTAAATTTTACCTATTAGAGTAATTTAACATACATATCACCAAGTATGATCATGACTAGCCATACCAAAGGCTAATCATTTCCAAGCATTTCCTTACTACTCAATAATCATATCATGAGTGTAACACCGGAAATGATTAGCCATGACAAACGGCATAATAATCAAATAGACTTTAACTATTACTTATAACTAAGTGTCATAAGTCTAAATCCAACTTAACATTTATGCCATTTTCGCATGGCTAAAAGTATACATACCAAGGTTCAAACAAAACATAATAGCCTATACATGCCGAAATGTTCTCTTAGGCCAACTAAGAAGAAGATACCAAAAGTTGCAAGCTGGTGTGATGACTTTGACGATGGTCCGAACACATAAAATGGGTCAAGGAAATCTAAATAGAAAACAAACAAACACACAAAATGAGTATTCAACCCAAGAAGTCATAAGCAATAATATACATATCGTTGATATGAGATTGCGAGAAAATTAATATAAGATCAACCAATTTCAGTCATGCCGGATTATGTTACATTCACATATTTTACTGACCCGACCACAGGCCAAAGCTTGCTATCAATCAACTATCATACAATCAAACGCTTTAAAACCTTCTCTCAATTTATAGAACAATGTCAAAGTATATACACTCATGCATATTCATTTCATGCCTCATTTTGATATTTCAGTTAATAGCACTAACACTATATGCTTTCCATATGCTACTTATACCATCAACCGAATTCGCACACATAGTGCATAAGGATTTTCGCACACATAGTGCCATGATACACCGCACACTTAGTGCCCCAAAAGTTCAATCACGTATTAACATTTAAATCAGCACACATAGTGCTTTTTAGCTTCGCACACTTAGTGCTAGTATCGATTCCTCATAGTAAAACAATTTACTTAACTTAATTGGCACATACGGCCACAATTATAAATGCATATACAATTAATCTCATAAAAACTTACGGACTTACATTACGTCGGATGAAATGATTCCCAAATGACTATTCAATATTCTTTGCTTTGCCTTTACTTGATTCTCCTCCCTTGGATTCTTGAGCTAAAATAAATGAATTTAGTAGTTTAATTACTTCGCAAAAATACTCATATCTATATGAATTTGATGATTCCATTTCTTCTTACAACAATCCTTGTTCAAGACATCAAGGTTTCAACTAATATTTATATTATGCCATAAAGCCGAATGCATTATCACTTCCAAATAACATTATGCCAAATATAATTACACTCAATTATACATAAGTATGAGTCAAACTCAACTTTGAAAGCCAACCTCCTCATTTGGTCGATTTTAGAGAATCAAAGAAAATTTTATAATGTGCATACTATATAACCGAATGTGCAAAAACTAAATTCACCATCACCCATATGCTTAATTGGATGGCCGAATATATAACATAATTATAATATCATTTTAAATTCATTTAAACACAAAATTTCATCTCATGAACACTTGACCGAATTTTTCCTAAACTAGCATAGTTTTACATCTATTTATAACATCATGTAAATCCACACATATCTACTTTTCTACCTAAATTTTCTTTCACCTTTCTACTATTTCCATTCACAACATCAAAAACACCATTCTCTTAGCTTTACCTTCCTCTAACCGTATGCCATTTAGTCACCTAATTAGGTAGAAAATTAACACACAGAATATAATAGACATTGGCTACTAACTAGATTTTTTTACAAAATTTAATGGATTTATCATGAGTCTTACCTTAATCAATTCTTTAGGATGGCCGAATGTTTAGAAATTTCCTTCTTTTCTTTCCTTTAGCTTTTGGCCATGGCAAGAGGAAGAAGATGAACACTTTCTCTTTCCTTCCACTTATTTTATTCATCTTTATTTTATTTATTTTGTTTAATTAACCTATTATCTAATTTAAAATTGCTATAAATTCAACTTAGTGGTAGTGCATTATTGTTTGGCCGGCCACTACTTGTCAATTTGGGTAAATTGACATGCAAACCCAAGCTTCCCCACATTGTTGTTATTTGATCCTTACAAATTGTCTATCATCTTTTCTAAGTCTCTCAACTAGGTCCTTTCGAATTAATTCACATTCCTAAAGCTAATATTAAGCATTTAATTTCATACATTCACTATCGCACATAAATTTATGTAATTAAAACACAAAAATAAATTTTTGACTCGGTAATGTGGTCCCGAAATCACATTCCGACTAGGGTCTACTTAGGGTTGTCACAGTAAATGTTCTATTTATTCATTTTTTTAGTGTATGTCATTTATCTTATTTGTGCATAGTTTCATTTTTTTATATGCTATGTTTAATTATTTCTTTTATGTGCTTTTTTATGATATATATTGTTGTATAATTTTTGCATGTATTATGTTTTTCTTTTAGTTTACTCATGTTTTTATTTGTTTATTATCTTATATTTACCCTAGTATGATTTTTTTCATTAAACGTATGTTCATGTTATTTAGTTTTGTCTTAATGATATTATTTATGTTTGTATGGAAATGTTAGAATATTTTGTACATCTATGCTTCATGATGCATTAATATGTCATCCTAAAGCATCAATTTAAAAATAATATTCCAAGGGTTTTTTAAAAAAAAATAAAAGCAATGCTTGATGTTTGGAAACTTCGAGAAAGGTAGTGCCCTAACTTATTGGGTTGCGACTTTTCTTGTTGAATTCGAATAGTCAAGTACCCTTCTAAGTGATTTTGAGTTTTCAAAACTTAAACAATTATTTCGAGATTTCAAAACATAGTGTCCTAACTTACTGGATATGGCATTTTGTTGTTTCGAGATAAAAATTTTCGAAAGACGAGCTTAGTTTCGAAGGTTTTAAAATGTTGCATCCTAACTTACTGGATGTGATGTTTTGACTCGTTTGAAATAAGTGAGCCTTAATTTTCAAAATTGAGACATTTTAATTAAAAGAGGTTTGCATCTTAAAACTTTCAAATTTCCAACATTAAAGACAATTGATAATCAATTAGGTACCAATTTTTGGGCGTTACGAGGGTGCTAACCCTTCCTCGTACGTAACCGACTCCTGAATCCGTTTTCTCGACTTTCGTAGACCAAAATTAATGTTTTAAAACAAAACATTTTATAAGGTGATCCAATCACACCTAAAAAGATTGGTGGCGGCTCCCGTTTTCGTTTTTCTTAAAGTCGATTCCCATTTTCCAAAACTCGATTTAAAAATGATCTCGATAGCTTGGCGACTCCACTGGGGATTAATAAGAGAGTCAAGCCGTATAATTGATTACCTTTTGTCTTAATGTCGAAAATTTGAAAAATTTTAAAATTCAATCCTCTTTGCATTACATGTGTTTGTATTATTGCATATGTTATATATTCTGATACGCATTGCATTTGCATGACCTTTGTGGTCACACCCTTAAGTGGGAGTGAGAAACTACACCTTCGTGAGGTTTTCGCCTCCGTGCAGGATAGTGGATCACTTTCGGGATACATCCGTACCTATGGTTTCGTGAGATTTTCATCTCCGTGTAGCCATAGGGAAATGTATTCCCTTGAACTGAACTCGATTCAAATGAGCCTATAATAGGTGAGAATCGAGGAATCTGCTGGTTCAGGTACCTTAACTTTAGAACTAAAACCTCATATAGAAAAACCGTAAGAGCTCAACTTAGTTAGAATTATACTTTAGATATAACCTTCACATATCGTTCTTGAGTTTATTAATATTATGTGATACTGACTGTTTCTTTTTTTCATTGCATGTCATTTTGCATTTAAAAGGTATCGATTCACGGTCAGTTTCTAAGTTAGAAAGTTTTATTATGGAGAGCAGACTTCTTGAAAGAGTGGAGGGCAACGCTAATGTCCATAGATGGTCTGAGCAAACTCAGCTAGGAAAAGGGGATAGCATAACTGTGGGATATATGTCGGAGTTGTTAGACTACACTCGCATCAGTGTCACACAGAATAATCTATAGGAGCTTAAGGCGATTTGGGATCAATGGGGCAATGAGACCAAGCAATTATTCTACGGTAAGTACGAAAATTTGCCCTATTTGTTTGATATTCAGGTTGATGAGAACTTTTTTCAAGCTCTCGCTCAGTTTTGGAACCCAGTATACAGTTGTTTTAACTTTGGGGAGGTAGATCTAGTGCCTACTGTGGAGGAATACACAACCTTACTTCGGTGTCCTAGATTTTAGTGTGATAGGATTTATTCTCGAGCAGCTTGTGTCCCAACCTTTGGTAAGAAGTTGATGACCATTACGGGGATGAGTGAGCAGTAGATCATGGCTAGAATTAAGGAAAAGGGTGAGAGTAAGTGCATTCTATGGGGAGCTTTGAAAGATCTGATCCAGACACATCTAGACGAGGCGAAGAGGGTAGACATTTTTGCCTTAAGCTTATACGGATTGATGGTTTTCCCCAAGGCCTTGGGATATGTGGATGAGGCGACCACGGATCTCTTCCATCGACTTAGCAAGTGGGTTACTCTTGTTCCTACGATTTTGGCAGAGACATTCAGGTCCTTAAATGCATGTAGGAGGGCCAGTGCAGGCATGTTTGTTGGTTGTGCTCAGTTACTTTTAGCTTGGTTCTACAGTCACTTATGTTTGATAAATAGGGTGGTTTGTCGGGTCTTCTTCGAGGATTACTCCCCGTTGAAGGACATAGTAGCTTCAACTAGGAAAGTTGATGTTCCTAAAAAAAGTTGGATAGTGCTACTTCAGAATCTACAGTCAAAGGACGTTAAGTGGAGGGCTCTATGGATGATTCCTGGTGAGATTCTTTACCGATGCGGCAGTTTTGATTGGGTCCCTCTGTTGGGAATTTGGGGTGCCATTAGTTATGCCCCTTTGCTTGTGTTGAGGCAACATGGATTGAGACAGTTCATACCGGCAACTTACGGTTTGGTTCAGAGTGAGTTCATGTATAGAGGAGCTGACTACAAGAGGAAGGTCAGTGAGATCTCTAGTGCTTGAAACAAGACTTTTCGATTAAAGGGAGTAGTTATTAGCCCTGCTACGACTCCGGAGTACGTCGAGTGGAGAGGTAGAAGGATTAATGATAACATCCCTAAGCCAAGCATGGAAGGAGCTTGACCGATAGAGGAATATTTGCAAGTTATGCCCTCGGAGTTAGAAATTATGAAGCAAGAGTTCGAGAGAAAGAACTTATAGCTTGAGAAAAGGATAGCAAAGCTTGAAGAAGAAAAGATGTACTTAAGCTTAGACGTCGACGTTCAAAAGATGGAGGTCGAGAAAGAGAGGAAAGAAAAGAGGAAGATCGAGATGATTTGAAAGAGCATTACAAAAAGGCACAAGTATCCTTGAGGAGAGTGAGAATAGGGGGTCTTCGGATCAGTTGCAGAAAGAGGTCCAAGAGGGAAAAAGTTAAAGCCGAGTATTGGGAGAGGAAGTTCCAAGAGATGCAGTCGCAGAATTTGGCATTAGAGGAAGAAAATAAAGGGTTGAAGACCAAGGTAACTGAGCTTGGAAGATCCCTTCGTTGGCATCGAAATCATGATCCTAGGGTCGAGTTAAAGGAGCTAAAAAGTAAGGTGGAAGATTTGGAAGTGGCATTGCATGATGGTGAACTTCGGATTGAGTAGCTCGAGGCACGAGAAGATTATCTAAAAGGAGAGCTTCATCAGTCTAGAGGATAGGTCAGAGAAATGGATCACGTCATTGGTGAAGCTGTAGCCCAGATTCGAAAGGTTGCCGAATATGTGCAAGATTTGGCAATACGAGCTGATGTATTGAGTCTAATGTACGGATCGTCGTCGGATATAGGACGAGAGTTAGCCTTTTTATTAGATAGAGTTAAAACTTTGGGCATTAGGGCGAAAGCATATTTGTAATCCATTTATATGTACAGATATTCTTTTTCTAAATAAAGTTTTCTAAATGAGATTGAATCGAGATCGATATCTTTTGCATTCATTTGCATCTTATAGCATTTCATTGCATCATTTGCATTCAAAATTATAAAAAGACCTTAATTAGTTAAAGTTATTAAAAAGAGAAAGAAAAAGAGAGAGAGAGAGAAGAGGGTCACGGCTGAGTGAAAAAGAACTTGAATGGGAATTAACGACGTTCCCTTACATATTCCCGACCTTTATGTCAGGAGGGATAGCTTACCCGGAGAAGGGGGTGTTTGGAAATGAAAATCATCCCATCAATGTCATACATGAGGAAGGGACTGAACAAAGAAACCTTGAGGGCATTCGCCCTTACGAACCGGGAAGTTCTTTAAACAATTGGACTGTAGAAGAACTTCCTGTAATCTTTAGGAATTTTACGGAGTAATTGTAACAGCCCTAAATTGACCCTAGTCGAAAAGTGGGTTCGGGACCACTAAACCGAGTCATAAAAATAATTAACTGTCATAGTTGATGCTCATTATATGTACATATGCATGTGTGAAAATTTCATGTTTGAATTTTGTTAATTATAAGTGAATTTTGTCAAATAGGACTTATGTGAGAAAATTTAGAAATGTGCTAGGCAAATGTAGGGTGGCCTATAAGTGCATGTTGTGAGAAAAGATGGGTTTGCATGTCAATTTACCCAAATTTAAGCATGATGGCCGGCCATGCTATGGGTGGAAACATGTTGCAAACATGTTTAGTTAGTGGGTATGTAGGAAAAAATAAAATAAGAAACATGGGTAATAAAGAAAAAAAAAGGAGAATGGTGTGGGTGTACCCCCCATTGCCGTGAGTTGAGGGAGGGAAGAAAGAAAAAAATGTTCATCATTTTCTTTCACTTCTTGTGGCATGAAAAGGAGAGAGTTTGAATGCTTAATAAGGAGGGAAGAAGGAGTGCTCATGTTTTCTTTCTTTTGCAATTGTCATAACTAGAGGAAGGAGGAAGAAGAGGGAAGTTCGCCAAGGTGGTTCTTGAGATTAAGGTATGTTCTATGTTGCTTTTGGAGGTTTACACATCCTTTGGAAGGTTAGCCTACTTACATTTATCTCATGGATGAAATTGGAGTTGTTGGAGAGTTAGGATTCGGCTAAAAGACTTCAAAATTTTAGTTGATGCCTTGATACTACTAGCATGTTAGCTATGTGGATGTGTCAAGTTACTTGAAATGTTAGATAAATTTGAACTCCCTACCAAATTCTTTAGGCAACCCATGTTAGAAATTCGGTATTGAGATGTCTAGATCTTTCGGCCATTGTGGATATGGAAGAATTAAGTTTTATTTCTTGTTAAGTTGGATGAATTTTGTTGTATGAGTGCTTGAACAAACTATGATTAAATGGATGCATAGATTCAAAGTGGGAAGAAATGGGCTATTATATTTGATGCTAATGCCGAATATGAAGATGATGAGCTTGAATAAATAATATTCAGCTAGCATGATAAGTTATGAAATATTAAGTAGATGATATAAATAAGCTATTTAGATGTTAAAGAATGTTGTCTAAATGGATGAAGACTATGATGTCTAAAACCGCTATTTATTTGCTTTATGAGCTAAAATTTTAGGGGATTGAATGCCGAAATTAATTGTACATGAAGGTTAAAGTTTTTGTATCCGATGCTGCAATCCAAGCTGAGTGATGGTGTTCGAAAGTGCTCTACGGCTTTAGCTTAAGAGTAAAGAGGATCAAAGTCGGATAAGGGAAAAAGAGTATGTAAACGAATAGCCGTGGATACCTAACCGTCGACCACTTTCGAGGTAAGTTTTAAGCGATTAATCGTTGAGTAAATTCAATCATAATAGGACATAATGAGTTAATTTGATAAGATATGATGTGGCCATGATGTGTCTTAAACCCAACGGTAAGTTCATAAGTGTTGGGAATTGGAAAGTTAAGAGCAAATTGTAATAAATTGCTTGGACAGCAGCGGTAATGTGATTTTAGAAAATCACTATAAATTGTTGGTGTGGAATTATAGGCTGAATAAAATATGTAATCAAAGCTTAGTTGGTCTAGTTTCATATAAAAGAGACTGTGGAAGCAAAGAAATTTCCCATAAAGAGATATTTAAAGTGTAGGTATATGTGATGAGGCCTAATGGCCGATGTGATGAATGTGAAAGTGTAGGTATATGTGATGAGGCCTAATGGCCGATGTGATGAATGTGAAAGTGTAGGTATATGTGATGAGGCCTAATGGCCGATGTGATGAATGTGAAAGTGTATGTATGTGTGATGAGGCCTAATGGCCGATGTGATGAATGTGAAAGTGTAGGTATATGTGATGAGGCCTAATGGCCGATGTGATGAATGTGAAAGTGTATGTATATGTGATGAGGCCTAATGGCCGCTGTGATGAATGTGAAAGTGTATGTATATGTGATGAGGCCTAATGGCCGGTGTGGTGAATGTGAAAGTGTATGTATATGTGATGAGGCCTAATGGCCAATGTAAAATATATGTGTGATATGCATATGCGGTAAGGCCGGATGGCTAATGTGAATGTTGTAACATGTGATTAAATGTACATGAAACTTGGAATATGTTCCGGGTGAGACCCGATGACTACGTGTGGAGATTATGACCGGATAAGACCCGATGACTACGTGTGGAGATTAATTCCGGGTAAGACTTCTTTTATAAGAATTGCTTATAAAAATACGCAATGCGAAAGGTCAAACAGGTATGTACTCCAAGTTTATATGTGAGCTTGATTTAAACCAAACCATAAGGTAGTTATGTGATGTATACGAGAGCAATCTATGAGACTATTCCTATGATTATGATGAGATGTGTATATTTCGATAAAGGGGTGGTATGCCCGAAGGAAGAGTGAAATAAAAATACGAACAACTATGTTATAACTTGATTGTTATCTGTTGGCACTGCTTGAAACTTACTAAGCATTGTAATGCTTACTCCGTGTACTTTGTTTCCTCTGTTTTATAGATCTCAATTGGAAGCTACAGGCTCGGGGATCGTCAGCAACTAGTCACACTATCACTATCCACTGTTTGGTACTGCTATGTTTTAGAATATCTTATGGCATGTATAGAATAGACTAGTAGTGAGAGAATATCTTGGTTAATGTATAGGACTACCCTTTTGTTGTGGGTCATGTACCCTTCGGTTTTGTGTAAATTTGGATAGCCATGCGAAAATGGCTTAGATATACTTTGATCATAGCATTATAATCATTGTATGTTGTTTGTCAAGAGGTATGGAAATGTTGGCAACGGTTAGCCATGGGAATGGTCATTCATGATCACTTTTGGTATATGTATGACAAACTCTAGTTGATCCATGGAGGATCTTGAAATAGGTAAAGTTTACCTTAAAAAAAATAGATGCTGGTAGCAGCAGTGACGTGAATGTGAAAAATCACTAAAAATAGTATAAAGGGAATTAAATAGTGAATAAATTATGTATTCGAACCTTGATGAATCTATTTTCATAAGAAAATAATGAAATGATCATATGAACAGTATGTTAAGAGATATTTAAGTTTTCGCGAGACAGGGCCAGAATGGTTTCTGGAGTCCCTGTTCCGACTTTGGAAATTCACTATAAATTGACTAGAGACAATTAGAAGTCATGCCATATATGAATAGATTCCTCTTTGAGTCTAGTTTCTATAGAAACAAACGGCATCAGTATTGAAGCCCTGTACAGGGAGATATCCAAATCGTAATGCATGAAGGTCAGTGTAGTCGCACCCTGTAATAGGGGAGACTTTAACTAATAAACTGTACTAATTGGCCCGACCAAAAATTCTAGAAAAACATCTGTAGATGGGCATATGAGTCTAGTTTCAGGGAAAAATCACAAAACTGATTTTCGAGTTGTGGAACTCAAGATATGATTTTTAAGGTGACAGTGACACAGTTAGCCAGCTGACTGGAAATTTAATTTTATGGACTGTGAAAGCAAGTGATTTAAGTCTGCAAACCCCTCGTGTCCGACTCAAACAGCGGTCTCGGTGCATGGGTGTTACAATTTTATTGGTATCAGAGCTACGGTTTAGTCGATTCTAGGACTAACGTAGCACGCGTGAGTCTATTTATACATGCCATAAAGAGATAAGATGATAGTGTGATGATTTTTGACTATTAAAATGTGGTTGCTGTATTGTGATGAATCTTGATCCCGATCGAGCTGTAGCAAGCTTCTGACTATGAGAATTTGCGATATAACTTCACTTAGATAAGCCTAAATTATTAAGTTGATCAGGTACGTATCATGTACTCGTATTTGAATTTCGATTTGGATTGAATTAAGGGTATAAGCGATGCAATTTTGAAAGAGTGTTATGACTATAAATGTGATTTTTGTATGTGGCTATGGAACTGGAAGTTGAGTGGTCGATAAGCATGTTGTGTTTGTATTCAAGTAATGTAAATGATATACAAATGTATATTGCTATATGTGTATATGTACTTGAGAATTGAGAGTGATGTATCCGGACTAAGTTCCGAAGAGCAATCATACTAGTGATGTGTATTCGGGCCTTCGTGCCTAGTAGGCTTCGTGCCGGTAATTTGAGCAAAATTTAAGTGTTCATTTCTATACAAATTCAAACTTAAATGAGATGATATGTTTAAAGGTGTACATATATGATGTTTTATAGACTTGGTTAAGTCCTTTCAATGGGTAATAACGAATGAATATGGGCATTACGTGTGCGAATGATTAGAGGCACTGTGTGTGCAAATTCCGTTAATCGAGGCACTATGTGTGCGAGATCAATAATCGAGGCACTATGTGTGCGAGATCAGTAATCGAGGCACTATGCGTGCGAGATCAGTAATTGAGGCACTGTGTGTGCGAGTTTTTCAACAGAGCACTAAGTGTGTGAAATGAGACTCATGTAAGACCTCGTCTGGGACGAAGGCATTGATTTGAGATAATGTGTAAGACCATGCCTGGGACATGGCATCGGCTCGAGATGTGAGAATATGTAAGACCATATCTAGGACATGGCATTGTAAGAGCTATATGTGCTTGAATTAGTTGAGCCCTTACAAGTAAGTATCCGCTCAGTTGATAAACGAGCTACCGGCCTTTGGTTAAGTTGACCTTATGTGTATGAACATAAGGGTTGGTAATGTGAAGTAAGTTCTTGAGTGAATAGAGCTTAAATTATGATTTGATTAGATTATGTTTTAAGCAAATCGAAATCATGCTCTTGGTGTGTGGCTATTGAGCCAAAATTGTAAATATGATGAGTGTCTTGTGTTTGAGCTTTGGTAATGAAAATGTAACAAGAATGTGTATTGATTGGTTGATATATGTGCTTGGTTATTCGAATGGTATCCGGACTAAGTCCCGAAGGCTTTTGTGCTAAGTGACTAAATCCGGGTCAATTCCCGAAGGCATTTGTGCGAGTTACCAAAACCGGGTTAAGTCCCAAAGGCAATTGTGCGAATCACTATAACCGGGCTATGTCCTGAGAACAATCGAGCGAGTCGCTATATCCGGTTAAATCCCGAAGGTACGTGATTCGGAAATGAGCAATCTTGCTGTAAAAATTTCAGCTAATACGCTTGCAAAAATTCCAGCAACGAGGTATGTTCGTATGTGCTGAATGAATTAAATGTTCAAGTGTGTGGAATTTGAATATTGAGATACGATGGAGTTATAAAGGATATTTATTGGGATGTTTGAGTATATGTGTATTTTCGGCCAGGTTATAACTTATACATGGATGAAAATGTGGGTTACAAATATGTGGGTTGATGATGTGAATTATACATGTTAGTATGTGCTTGACATGTGTTTGAAATGCAATTGTGAATTAAATTAAGTGATTATTGCTTATGAAATCAATAATGAATTACAATTGCTATCGATGAGCTAATGTTTATATGAATATAATTCAATAAGAGGACGTTATTCTAAACTACGCATCGGTAGAAATTTTCGGGGATGAAAATTTCTTAGGTGGGGGAGAGTTGTAACAGCCCTAAATTGACCCTAGTCGGAAAGTGGGTTCGGGACCACTAAACCGAGTCATAAAAATAATTAACTGTCATAGTTGATGCTCATTATATGTACATATGCATGTGTGAAAATTTCATGTTTGAATTTTGTTAATTATAAGTGAATTTTGTCAAATAGGACTTATGTGAGAAAATTTAGAAATGTGCTAGGCAAATGTAGGGTGGCCTATAAGTGCATGTTGTGAGAAAAGGTGGGTTTGCATGTCAATTTACCCAAATTTAAGCATGATGGCCGGCCATGCTATGGGTGGAAACATGTTGCAAACATGTTTAGTTAGTGGGTATGTAGGAAAAAATAAAATAAGAAACATGGGTAATAAAGAAAAAAAAAAAGGAGAATGGTGTGGGTGTACCCCCCATTGCCGTGAGTTGAGGGAGGGAAGAAAGAAAAAAATGTTCATCATTTTCTTTCACTTCTTGTGGCATGAAAAGGAGAGAGTTTGAATGCTTAATAAGGAGGGAAGAAGGAGTGCTCATGTTTTCTTTCTTTTGCAATTGTCATAACTAGAGGAAGGAGGAAGAAGAGGGGAAGTTCGGCCAAGGTGGTTCTTGAGATTAAGGTATGTTCTATGTTGCTTTTGGAGGTTTACACATCCTTTGGAAGGTTAGCCTACTTCTATTTATCTCATGGATGAAATTGGAGTTGTTGGAGAGTTAGGATTCGGCTAAAAGACTTCAAAATTTTAGTTGATGCCTTGATACTACTAGCATGTTAGCTATGTGGATGTGTCAAGTTACTTGAAATGTTAGATAAATTTGAACTCCCTACCAAATTCTTTAGGCAACCCATGTTAGAAATTCGGTATTGAGATGTCTAGATCTTTCGGCCATTGTGGATATGGAAGAATTAAGTTTTATTTCTTGTTAAGTTGGATGAATTTTGTTGTATGAGTGCTTGAACAAACTATGATTAAATGGATGCATAGATTCAAAGTGGGAAGAAATGGGCTATTATATTTGATGCTAATGCCGAATATGAAGATGATGAGCTTGAATAAATAATATTCAGCTAGCATGATAAGTTATGAAATATTAAGTAGATGATATAAATAAGCTATTTAGATGTTAAAGAATGTTGTCTAAATGGATGAAGACTATGATGTCTAAAACCGCTATTTATTTGCTTTATGAGCTGAAATTTTAGGGGATTGAATGCCGAAATTAATTGTACATGAAGGTTAAAGTTTTTGTATCCGATGCTGCAATCCAAGCTGAGTGATGGTGTTCGAAAGTGCTCTACGGCTTTAGCTTAAGAGCAAAGAGGATCAAAGTCGGATAAGGGAAAAAGAGTATGTAAACGAATAGCCGTGGATACCTAACCGTCGACCACTTTCGAGGTAAGTTTTAAGCGATTAATCGTTGAGTAAATTCAATCATAATCGGACATATTGAGTTGATTTGATAAGATATGATGTGGCCATGATGTGTCTTAAACCCAACGGTAAGTTCATAAGTGTTGGGAATTGGAAAGTTAAGAGCAAATTGTAATAAATTGCTTGGACAAGAATGTAATGTGATTTTAGAAAATCACTATAAATTGTTGGTGTGGAATTATAGGCTGAATAAAATATGTAATCAAAGCTTAGTTGGTCTAGTTTCATATAAAAGAGACCGTGGAAGCAAAGAAATTTCCCATAAAGAGATATTTAAAGTGTAGGTATATGTGATGAGGCCTAATGGCGATGTGATGAATGTGAAAGTGTAGGTATATGTGATGAGGCCTAATGGCCGATGTGATGAATGTGAAAGTGTAGGTATCGTGATGAGGCCTAATGGCGATGTGATGAATGTGAAAGTGTATGTATGTGTGATGAGGCCTAATGGCCGATGTGATGAATGTGAAAGTGTAGGTATATGTGATGAGGCCTAATGGCCGATGTGATGAATGTGAAAGTGTAGGTATATGTGATGAGGCCTAATGGCCGATGTGATGAATGTGAAAGTGTATGTATATGTGATGAGGCCTAATGGCCGATGTGATGAATGTGAAAGTGTATGTATATGTGATGAGGCCTAATGGCCGGTGTGGTGAATGTGAAAGTGTATGTATATGTGATGAGGCCTAATGGCCAATGTAAAATATATGTGTGATATGCATATGCGGTAAGGCCGGATGGCTAATGTGAATGTTGTAACATGTGATTAAATGTACATGAAACTTGGAATATGTTCCGGGTGAGACCCGATGACTACGTGTGGAGATTATGACCGGGTAAGACCCGATGACTACGTGTGGAGATTATGTCCGGGTAAGACTTCTTTTATAAGAATTGCTTATAAAAATACGCAATGCGAAAGGTCAAACAGGTATGTACTCCAAGTTTATATGTGAGCTTGATTTAAACCAAACCATAAGGTAGTTATGTGATGTATACGAGAGCAATCTATGAGACTATTCCTATGATTATGATGAGATGTGTATATTTCGATAAAGGGGTGGTATGCCCGAAGGAAGAGTGAAATAAAAATACGAACAACTATGTTATAACTTGATTGTTATCTGTTGGCACTGCTTGAAACTTACTAAGCATTGTAATGCTTACTCCGTGTACTTTGTTTCCTCTGTTTTATAGATCTCAATTGGAAGCTACAGGCTCGGGGATCGTCAAGCAACTAGTCACACTATCACTATCCTTTGTTTGGTACTGCTATGTTTTAGAATATCTTATGGCATGTATAGAATAGACTAGTAGTGAGAGAATATCTTGGTTAATGTATAGGACTACCCTTTTGTTGTGGGTCATGTACCCTTCGGTTTTGTGTAAATTTGGATAGCCATGCGAAAATGGCTTAGATATACTTTGATCATAGCATTATAATCGTTGTATGTTGTTTGTCAAGAGGTATGGAAATGTTGGCAACGGTTAGCCATGGGAATGGTCATTCATGATCACTTTTGGTATATGTATGACAAACTCTAGTTGATCCATGGAGGATCATGAAATAGGTAAAGTTTACCTTAAAAAAAAATAGATGCTGGTAGCACCAGTGACGTGAATGTGAAAAATCACTAAAAATAGTAGAAAGGGAATTAAATAGTGAATAAATTATGTAGTCGAACCTTGATGAATCTATTTTCATAAGAAAGTAACGAAACGATCATATAAACAGTATGTTAAGAGATATTTAAGTTTTCGCGAGACAGGGCCAGAATGGTTTCTGGAGTCCCTGTTCCGAATTTGGAAATTCACTATAAATTGACCAGAGACAATTAGAAGTCATGCCATATATGAATAGATTCCTCTTTGAGTCTAGTTTCTATAGAAACAAACGGAATCAGTATTGAAGCCCTGTACAGGGAGATATCCAAATCGTAATGCATGAAGGTCAGTGTAGTCGCACCCTGTAATAGGGGAGACTTTAACTAATAAACTGTACTAATTGGCTCAACCAAAAATTCTAGAAAAAAATCTGTAGATGGGCATATGAGTCTAGTTTCAGGTAAAAATCACGAAACTGATTTTCGAGTTGTGGAACTCAAGATATGATTTTTAAGGTGACAGTGACACAGTTAGCCAGCTGGCTGGAAATTTAATTTTATGGACTGTGAAAGCAAGTGATTTAAGTCTGCAAACCCCTCGTGTCCGACTCCGGCAACGGTCTCGGGTACGGGGTGTTACAGTAATATTCAGAACACTCTTGTTGCTCTAAAGCCTAGGAGTAATGAGATTTCTTTTGAGAAGTGGGCTCATGTTCAGACATTTTTATTTTCAATAAACATACTTTTATTATTTATCCGAGTAAATATTCTTTCATTCTGATTCTTTTGACCTTTAACATTCTTTATAAATTTTCATTTCATGTAAATAGTCATTCTTGAATTCCTTGTATATTCTTTTGTGTGCCTCTCATAGATCCCTAGATATCAATGACATGGGCAACTATACTACAGATTCAGAGTTCCTTTTGAGTGCGATATGTGTTTAGAGGAATCTCAGTACTTTGAAGGTGACAGAAATTGTGACTTGTTTCTAAATTTTTTGAAAATGGCTTTTACCCCAAGAAGTGGTGGTAGGAAATATAGCTTTAGAGGAAGGAAAGATTGTGAAATTGGAATTAGCTGAGGAGACAAAACAAGACCTTGTTGAGACTATTATGGGAATTCAAAAATGTGGTCCAAAGACGCATGCAGGAGGATTTGCAATTGCCAGGATAAACATGAGGTTTTGGGGCACTGTTGGTCCACTATGGAAAGGGATCGCATCAGTTGTACTATGAATGCCAAATTTAAAGGAGTCAAGACTTATGGGGCATGTATGTTATGGCCCCGAGCTCGTCAAAAGTTTCAAGCTGACAGTGACTCATCTTTGTGGACACCAACTACTCCATTAAGAGGGGGAGATAGCTTCAAATGCCAATATTACAAAGTCAAAAGTCCTCCATTTCCCAAAAAAAAAAAAAGATTATATATAACTGCACAATGCCAAAAGTTTGCAGTCTTTTCAAAGATAATGCGCCATACCACAGTACAACAAAGGTTGCCAAAAGAAAAGAAAAAGAAGAAAAAAACAAATTACAGAAGATGACCGAGATTGGTAAAAATTGGCATAAGAAACTACCACCTACTCTCTATGCTTACGTTAGGGCAGACACCTTCAATTCTAGTTGTTTCAAAGGTTCCAACCATCATCCTTGGAATGGGTACATTGTTTGGCTTCCTTGAGCAGTCTGATGTGCCGTTAATAGCTGCAATGGTTAGCTCCAGGCGGTGGCCATTGATTTCCAGTTATGGGGCATCAGGCCGTACACAGTCTCTGAAACTTAAAATGATAGATTCTTTCTTCAAAACCAGTTTCTGACAAAATAGATGACGGTATCATGAAGGAAGCTCTCTTAGACTGCTATACAAGTTCAGGGAAGAGGAAACCTGATCAAATCATTATTTTCAGGGATGGGTTAGCGAGTCTCAATTTAATCAAGTTTTGATCAAGTTATTGAGGCTTGCAAGTTCCTTGACGAGAAGTGGAACCCTAAAGATTGTGGTTATTGTTGTACGAAAAACTATCATACCAAGTTTTTTCAGCAGGGATCTCCTAACAATGTGCTACATGGTACTGCCATTGACAACAAAGTATGCAATCCAAAGAACAATTATTTTTACCTTGGTACCTATGCTGGAATGATTGGAATCACGAGGCAGACCCACTATCATGTTCCCTTAGACCAGGCTGGGTTTTCGGCTGATGATCTGCAAGAGTTTGTTTATTCTCTATCCTATATGTATCAAAGGAGCACAACAGCCATATTTGCTGTGGCTCCTATTTGCTACGTCCATTTGGCAGCTTCACAGTTGGGGGCATTTTATAAAGATTAGGGATGCTTCAGAAACATCATTGAGTCATGGTGGGATGTATGCTCTGGGAGTAATCTCTGTACCTCAGCTTTCCAGGTTGAAGGATAAAGTCAGCAACTTTATTCTTGTCTGCTGAGAATCATTGAACCATCTTTTTGTAGGGTTTGACAAACAACAGCTAGGATTGCTGCAGGGGCAATCCCTTTCTCATGGGTTTATGAATCAAGATTTTTCCTCCAAACTTTGATGGAGTCAAGAATTGAATACCTCTAGTAAACTTAACTTGAAAGTATTCATCCTAAGCAAATGTACTAAGAATGGATGACACAGACTTATGACAAAGAAGGTTCGTCCAAAAGAATTTCATAAAGGAAACCTTGTGCTGAAAGAGATCCTTCCCATGCAAAAGGATACCGAATTGGGAAGGGTCATATGTTGCGAAGAGGGCTTTCTTTAGAGGTGCACTGATTTTGACAAGAAATGGATAGGAAGAATTTATCTGATCCAGTGAA
The DNA here is from genome assembly GCF_025698485.1 of Gossypium arboreum. Lineage (NCBI taxonomy): Eukaryota > Viridiplantae > Streptophyta > Magnoliopsida > Malvales > Malvaceae > Gossypium > Gossypium arboreum. Next base: position 409,334 of record NW_026440296.1, read on the forward strand.
TTCAGATTCGGTCCAGGATTACTTTGTCTAAAGGAGAAAGGAAGCTAAGGTGAAAACCCGGAAAGGGTACTTTAGGACTTCTATTTCAAAAAAAAAAGAAAAGAAAAAATATAAAAATATAAAAAGAAAAAAAAGTAAAAAAAAAGAAAAATGGAGAGGCCAAGGTGAAAATCCGCAAAGGGCGCCTTGAGACCAAAGGGGTTTTGAGTTGAAAACCCGAAAGGGCAGCTCAAATTTGGAAAGTCATGCAGTGACCTTGCTATACTGGATTAGACGAGAAGTGAAGTATGTTACATATCGAGGCATCAATGAATTACTTTGGATCTTTTAAACACATGTTGAACTCAAGAAAGTCTTCATAGAGCTGGTGTATAGATGCTCAAGCGGCGATATCTGGGGCATCTGATTTTTGTCCTATTTACTATCTTTGGATTCTTTTTATTCGCAAAGATATGTTCTCAGGTTAATCTTTTTTCATTCCTTCCAATAATGTGTCCAAATCTAATTATCCTCAGGATCAATTTATTTGTCTCCCATTATTCATAAAGCATGTTGCATTGAAATAATGATAGATGAACTAAAATATCTTCACAAACGAAGTTTTGCATATTACTCTGGAAATTTCTAGATAATACAAGAAACTGAAACAAGACAATCGTTTAAGGAATTCTCATATGTATGGGTTGGAGATACTCGAGAGATTTTCTTCTTCAGTCCAAAAGGTGGTTGGACGTTTTAAGCAATATTGATCTTAAGAAAGGATCATTTCATAAACATCTTCAGTGGGTCGTAACATTCGGGGAATGGTATGGTAGACCAAATTGATGGAGAAGATTCGAGGCATATGAGCAGAGTATGATTGATATGTCGAGAAGAACGGGGTGGAAAGCTCGATAGATGAATGAGTGGTGACATCTAGGATAGGGGTCATGTTCACAACATTTTGCATCATAACATGTTTAATTAGGAACATTCGACTCACTTCGATCATAGCATCCCAATTAGCAGGCATAATCATTCTACAGGTTATCAAAGATGACGCACCTTAATCCCCTAAGCGGTAGGGTAATAGGCCACAGCATAGCAGATCTGGCTGAAGCAAGATCCAAGATTGTTTGGTATCCTTGTGCTTACAAGGAACAAATTGAAGACATAGCTGATTTGTCTTTCACGTGCTTACGATGAAGCAAATCTAAGATGATTTGGCATCTCTGTATTGTCAGAGAACAAATCGAAGTCTGGCATCTCCATTTCGATACAGAGCAGATACATAGCAGATCTAACCTTCAGATGTTTATACTGAAGCAGATCCAAGATGGTTTGGCATCCTTGTGCTTACAAGGAACAAATCAAAGACATAGCTGATTTGGCTTTCACGTGCTTACGATGAAGCAAATCTAAGATGATTTGGCATTTTTGTATTGTTAGAGAACAAATCGAAGTCTGGCATCTCCATTTCGATGGAGAGCAGATACATAGTAGATCTAACCTTCAGATGTTTATACTGAAGCAGATCCAAGATGGTTTGGCATCTTTGTGCTTACAAGGAATAAATCGAAGACATAGCTGATTTGGCTTTCACGTGCTTACGATGAAGCAAATCTAAGATGATTTGGCATCTCTGTATTGTCAGAGAACAAATTGAAGTCTGGCATCTCCATTTCGACGGAGAGCAGATACATAGCAGATCTAACCTTCAGATGACTGAAGCAGATCCAAGATGGTTTGGCATCCTTGTGCTTACAAGGAACAAATCGAAGACATAGCTGATTTGGTTTTCGCGTGCTTACGCTGAAGCAAATCTAAGATGATTTGGCATCTCTGTATTGTTAGCGAACAAATCGAAGAAACAGATTTGGCGTCTCTGTATTCGGCGGAGAGCAGATCGAAGATATCAACAGGATAGTCATAAGTTTACAAGAAGTAGATTAAAGACATAGCAGATCTGACCTTCAGATGATTTTACTGAAGCAGATCCAAGATGATTTGGCATCCTTGTGTTCACAAGGAGCAAATTGAAGACACAGTAGATTTGGCTTTCACGTGTTTACGCTAAAGCAAATCTAAGATGATTTGGCATATCTAAGATGATTCAGCATCTCTGTATTGTCAGAGAACAAATTGAAGTCTGGCATCTCCATTTCGACGGAGAGCAGATACATAGCAGATCTAACCTTCAGATGTTTATACTGAAGCAGATCCAAGATGGTTTGGCATCCTTGTGCTTACAAGGAACAAATCAAAGACATAGCTGATTTGGCTTTCACGTGCTTACGATGAAGCAAATCTAAGGATTTGGCATCTCTGTATTGTCAGAGAACAAATCGAAGTCTGGCATCTCCATTTCGACGGAGAGCAGATACATAGCAGATCTAACCTTCAGATGTTTATACTGAAGCAGATCCAAGATGGTTTGGCATCCTTGTGCTTACAAGGAATAAATCGAAGACATAGCTGATTTGGCTTTCACGTGCTTACGATGAAGTAAATATAAGATGATTTGGCATCTCTGTATTGTCAGAGAACAAATCAAAGTCTGGCATCTCCATTTCGACGGAGAGCAGATACATAGCAGATCTAACCTTCAGATGACTGAAGCAGATCCAAGATGGTTTGGCATCCTTGTGCTTACAAGGAACAAATCGAAGACATAGCTGATTTGGTTTTCGCGTGCTTACGCTAAAGCAAATCTAAGATGATTTGGCATCTCTGTATTGTTAGAGAACAAATCGAAGAAACAGATTTGGTGTCTCTGTATTCGGCGGAGAGCAGATCGAAGATATCAACAGGACAGTCATAAGTTTACAAGAAGTAGATTAAAGACATAGCAGATCTGACCTTCAGATGATTTTACTGAAGCAGATCCAAGATGATTTGGCATCCTTGTGCTCACAAGAGCAAATTGAAGACACAACAGATTTGACTTTCACGTGTTTACGCTGAAGCAGATCTAAGATGATTTGGCATATCTAAGATGATTTGGCATCTCTGTATTGTTAGAGAACAAATCGAAGTCTGGCATCTCCATTTTGACGGAGAGCAAATACATAGCAGATCTAACCTTCAGATGTTTATACTGAAGCAGATCCAAGATGGTTTGGCATCCTTGTGCTTACAAGGAATAAATCGAAGACATAGCTGATTTGGCTTTCACGTGCTTACGATGAAGCAAATCTAAGATGATTTGGCATTTTTGTATTGTTAGAGAACAAATCGAAGTCTGGCATCTCCATTTCGACGGAGAGTAGATACATAGCAGATCTAACCTTCAGATGACTGAAGCAGATCCAAGATGGTTTGGCATTCTTGTGTTTACAACTGACAAATCGAAGAAATAGCAGATTTGACTTTCAGATGTTCTCACACCAAAGTAGATCCAATATAACAGACCTGACATCTCTATATCGACGGAGAGCAGGTACATAGCAGGTCTAACCTTCAGATGTTTATACTGATGCAGATCCAAGATGATTTGGCATTCTTGTGTTTACAAGGAACAAATCGAACACATAGCAGATTTGACTTTCGGATGTTCTCACACCAAAGCAGATCCAAGATAACAGATCTGGCATCTCTATTTCAACAGAGAGCAGATACATAGCAGATCTAACCTTCAGATGATTTTACTGAAGCAGATCCAAGATGATTTGGCATTCTTGTGTTCATAAGGAGCAAATCGAAGACACAGCAGATTTGGCTTTCACGTGTTTACGCTGAAGCAGATCTAAGAAGATTTGGCGTCTCTGTATTGTCAGAGGGCAAATTGAAGAAGCAGATTTGGCGTCTCTATATTAGACGGGGAGCAAATCGAAGATAACAGATTTGGCGTCTCTATATTAGACGGGGAGTAGATCAAAGATAGCAGATATCGCCTTCCTGAGTTGCAGTGAAGCAGATTGAAGCCGTCAAGAGGCCATTTAAAGAAGATCAAGGATCAAGAACTCAAGACTCAGCGAGCCCGGGGAAAATTGGTCCTTTTATAGTCTTTGCTATATTCTTGTTACACAGCAATAAGCAAAGACGGGCAGCTGTAGACACTCAATTTTGCCCGGGCCCAGAAATAAGTCCAAAAATAAAATATAATAAACCCAAAAAAAAAAGAAGTCCAAGTTCAGTCCAGAATTACAAATATAATTTGGCCCGATCGGAATGGCCCATTACTTGAAAAGGTTTAAAGTCCATCTACAAGCTTGACTCATATGGAAATATAATCTTCAATGATATGCAATCTTAGATATGATATGCAATCTTATATATGATACAATCTTAGATATGATTGCAATCTTAGATATGATATGCAATCTTAGATATGATACAATATTAGATATGATTGCAATCTTAGATATGATATGCAATCTTAGAAGATATGATTTTGTAATCTTAGAGATTTAATTTGTAGATACCTTTTAATCTTAACCGTTGATGTAATTGATCTGTACCGTTGGATTTGAGGAGGTTCAACTACAAATAGAGGCCTCTCCCTTCATTCTAAACACACTTGAGTTTGGGAAGCAATAAGAATTCTTGAGAGCATTCACTCAAATTTCTCTCCCTCTTGCGTTCTTACTCTCTGTGGTTTGTTCTTATTTTATTCTTCGTCTATCTTAGTTTTTCAACCTTTTTTATTTTAATTTCTTCATTTTTCAAATATGTATATTTATTCCTATGTTTTATACATTTGATTATGTATTTTATATATTAGAATATTTAACCTTTTATATAGTTTATTTTCAAATATATATTTTCTATGCATGTATATATATTATATTATCATTTCATGTGTTTTGAACTATTGCATTATATTTTTATAATTTGTAAATGTTCTATTTATTCATTTTTTAGTGTATGTCATTTATCTTATTTGTGCATAGTTTCATTTTTTATATGCTATGTTTAACTATTTCTTCTATGTGCTATTTTATGATATATATTGTTGTATAATTTTTGCATGTATTATGTTTTTCTTTTAGTTTACTCATGTTTTTATTTGTTTATTATCTTATATTTACCCTAGTATGATTTTTTTTCATTAAACGTATGTTCATGTTATTTAGTTTTGTCTTAATGATATTATTTATGTTTGTATGGAAATGTTAGAATAATTTGTACATCTATGCTTCATGATGCATTAATATGTCATCCTAAAGCATCAATTTAAAAATAACATTCTAAGGGTTTTTAAAAAATAAAAAATAAAAGGCAATGCTTGATGTTTGGAAACTTCGAGAAAGGTAGTGCCCTAACTTACTGGGTTGCGACTTTTCTCGTTGAATTCGAATAGTCAAGTACCCTTCTAAGTGATTTTGAGTTTTCAAAACTTAAACAATTATTTCGAGATTTCAAAACATAGTGTCCTAACTTACTGGATATGGCGTTTTGCTGTTTTGAGATAGAAATTTTCGAAAGACGAGCTTAGTTTCGAAGGTTTTAAAATGTTGCGTCCTAACTTACTGGATGTGATGTTTTGACTCGTTTGAAAAAAGTGAGCCTTAATTTTCAAAATTTAGACATTCTAATTAAAAGAGGTTTGCATCTTAAAACTTTCAAATTTTCGACATTAAAGACACTTGATAATCAATTAGGTACCAATTTTTGGGCGTTACGAGGGTGCTAACCCTTCCTCGTACATAACCGACTCTCGAATCCGTTTTCTTGACTTTCGTAGACCAAAATTAATGTTTTAAAAGAAAACATTTTATAAGGTGATCCAATCACACCTAAAAAGATTGGTGGCGACTCCCGTTTTTGTTTTTCTTAAAGTCGATTCCCATTTTCCAAAACTCGATTTAAAAATGATCTCGACACTATAAGTTACAGAACAAGATTAAAAGAGAGGCTGTGAATCAAAAGGGAAAACAACCAGAAAATTTCGGTGAAGTTGATATTAGTGATGGTGAACTTCTAGTCGCTTCTGTCAATAATTCTAAAGTGAACGAGGAGTGGATACTTGATTCAGGCTGCACCTTCCATGTGAGTCCCAATCGGGATTGGTTTACAATTTACGAAATAGTGTCTAAAGATGTTGTTTTGATGGGAAATAATACTTCATGTAAAATCACAAGTGTTGGAACAATTAAAGTTAAGATGTTTGATGGAGTTGTCAGAACACATAGTGACGTACGACATGTTCCAGAATTGAAGAGAAATTTAATTTCGTTGAGTACTCTTGATTCAAAAGAGTATAGATACACAATTGAAAGAGGAGTTTTAAAGATTTCCAAAGGTTCCCTTATTGTGATGAAAGGGCAGAGAAAGACTACCAAGTTATATGTTTTACAGGGTTCTACTGTTACTGGTGATGCAACTATCGCTTCCACTTCCTTGTCAGATGATGATATTACTAAACTTTGGCATATTTGCCTAGGGCATATGAGTGAGAATGACATGGCAGAATTGAGCAAAAGAGGACTTCTCGATGGGCAAGGAATTTGCAAACTGAATTTCTATGAGCACTGTGTTTTTGGGAAGCAAAAGAGAGTTCGATTCACCAGAGGAATCCATAACACGAAGGGAACATTGGAGTATATTCATTCTGATTTGTGGGGGCCATCCAGAGTGCCTTCGAGATGTGGAGCTAATTATATGCTATCCTTTATTGATGATTTTTCGAGAAAAGTTTGGGCATTCTTCATGAAGTAGAAAAGCGATGTGTTTTCCATATTTAAGTCTTGGAAAATTATGATTGAAAAATAGATGGGAAAAAAATAAAATACCTTCACACAGACAATGGCTTAGAGTTCTGTTCTGATGAGTTTAATAGACTGTGCAAGTCAAAAAGGATCGCGAGACACTTGATAGTTTGTCATACTCCACAGCAAAACGGCATTGCAGAACGAATGAACAGAACGATCATGGAAAAGGTTCGATGTATGTTGTTAAATGCCAACTTTACAAAGTTGTTTTGGGCAGAAGCAACCTCTACTGCATGTTTTTTGATAAACCAATCTCCATATGTTGCCATTGAGGAAAAGACTCCACAAGAGGTGTGGTCTGGTAATCCTACTAATTATTCTAACTTATGATCTTTGGGTGTCCTGTGTATGCTCACATTGATAATGGAAAATTGGAACCGAGATTAATTAAATGTGTTTTTCTTGGTTATAAAGTCGGTGTAAAAGGGTATAAGTTATGGTCTCCTAAAAATAGAAAAGTTGTGATTAGCAGAGATGTCGTTTTTGGTGAAACTGCTATGCTACCTAACTTATCTCTTAAAGACTTTTTCAATAAAGAAAATCAAAAGCAGGTGGAGCATCAGATTAATACAGAGTTGACTCCTCAAGCCAGTACAAAAATTAAAAATAGAGTTACTTCTTCACCACAATACTCTATTGCCAAAAATAGAACTAGAAGAGAAATTAAACCTCCAAAGAAGTATGCTGAGGCTGATCTAGTTACTTATGCTTTAAATGTGGCTGAAGATGTAGATGCAAACCGAGAGCCATTTAATTATTCTGAGGCAGTTAGCTGTGAAGACTCAGAAAAGTGGATGTTTGCTATGCAAGAGGAGATGGAATCACTCCACAAAAATAGAACATGGGAACTTGTGAAACTTCCTAAAGGTAAAAAGGCTGTTCATTGTAAATGGGTATTTAAAAAGAAAGAAGGGACTCCAGGAGTTGAAGAACCCAGATATAAAGCAAGGCTTGTTGCAAAGGGTTACAGTCAAATTCTAGGAGTAGACTTCACTGATTTGTTCTCCCCAGTTGTGAAGCATAGTTCGATTCGAGCTTTGCTTGGTATTATGGCCATGCATGATTTGGAGCTTGAGCAGTTAGATGTAAAAACTGTATTTTTGAATGGAGAACTTGAGGAGGACATTTACATGAAACAGTCCCCAAGACAGTGGTACAAGAAGTTTGATTCCTTTATGACTTCTCATGATTTCAAAAGAAGTAGTTTTGATAGTTGTTTTTACTTTAAGAACAACAGTGATGGTTCTTTTGTGTATCTACTTCTTTATGTTGATGACATGTTGATAGAACCAAAAGATAAAGGAAAAATAAGAAAGGTCAAAGCCCAACTAAGTGAAGAATTTGAAATGAAAGATTTAGGACCAGCAAAGAAGATACTTGGAATGAAGATTCTCAGAGATAGAAAAGCAAGTAAATTGTACTTAAGTCAGAAGGGGTACATTGAGAAAGTTTTTTGTAAATTTAATATGCAGAGTGTTAAGCCTGTTAGTACTCCTTTAGCAATCCATTTCAGACTTTCATTGGCTTTGTCTCCACAATCAAATGATGAGATTGGGGTACATGTCACATGTTTCATACTCTAGTGCAGTGGGATCTCTCATGTATGCTATGGTTTGTTCACGTCTAGATTTATCATATACAGTCAGTGCAGTTAGCAGATACATGGAGAATCCCGGTAAAGAACACTGGAAAGCAGTTTAGTGGATTTTAAGATACTTATGAGGTACTACTAATGTTTGCTTACAGTTTGGAAGAACTAGAGATGGAGTCATTGGGTATGTTGATACTGATTTCGCTGGAGACCTTAATAGAAGAAGATCTCTCACAGGTTATATCTTTACAATCGGAGGTTGTGCAATCAGTTAGAAAGCCACTTTGCAAACTACATTCGCTTTGTCTACCACTGAAGCTGAGTACATGGCGATTACTGGGGCTTGTAAAGAAGCTATTTGGTTCAAGGGACTCTTTAGTGAACTCAATGAAGACCTTCAAATCAGTACAATATTTTGTGACAGTCAGAGTGAAATCTTCCTTACAAAAGATCAAATGTTTCATGAGAGAACAAAATACATTAATGTTCGGTATCATTTTGTTCGTGATATTATTGCTCGTGGTGATATTGTTGTGAGCAAAATTAGTACTCATGAAAATCCTGTTGATATGATGACTAAGTCACTTCCTATAACCAAGTTTGAGTATTGCTTGGACTTGATTGGTGTTCATTGTTGAAGTTAAACCCTTAAGGAGTCTTATGGAAGAGGTGGAGAACTTGTTCATTGAGAGTTTGAGATGAAAAACTTGTTCATTGAGAATTCGTGTCAAGGTGGAGATTGTTAGAATTAAATGACCCGAATCCTTATTTAAATAAAATACAGTGGTAAAATAAAATAAAAGTAAAATCCATATAGAACTACACTTCTTTTATTTTATTTTAGAATAAGGTTTTTAAACTTTATTAAACTCCATCTATTTTATATTGATTAGAATAAGGTGTTTCAGTCTTACTAGAATATGGCTTTACAAGCCTATAAATAGACATAGTATATTCCTCTTGTAATCAATTCGAATTCGACATAGTGAATTTTCTTCTTCTCTGCCCGTGGTTTTTTCCCGAAAGGGTTTCCACGTAAAATCTGTGTTTTCTTTGTTTTATTTTATTTTATTTTATTTTCACAGAATTAATGCAATAATAGGGGTTTTAATTAGAAAGAAATTTGAATTAATCAACCTAGAGTCAGTAATTGACAACTGCACTATCTCCCATACCATGATCTGGTGATCAGTAACTGTAACACTTGAGAATAGATTCAATTTTTTAAGATTTATGACAAATTCTTTTTCTAATTAATATGATGAATCTATTTATATTCTATTACAAGAATTTACTTTTACAAAGGATTGGTTTAAATATATTGCTATGTGAATGCCTTATTCCACATAAGGTCAATCACTCAATGGTTTGGTTAACCGAAATCATGCTCACTGAGTTTTATGATGCCAATTTATGATCTGTTTATGACAGACTCAATGTACTTGATGACTCTAAAACTTCCATATAATTCTCTGCATATCATATTCATTTGAAAAAAAAAAAGAGAGTGAATTATTAGAGATTAAATGCGAGGGATTGATGGCATTATCAAAAGAAATTCATAATCACTTGGATTTTTGTATTTTTTGCTTTGTGAAGCATGTTTTGGATTATTTATCTTAGTCTTCGTAATGCTGATTTTGATGCTTTAGAGGTTTTTTTTTTAAATTTTAGAATTTATTTTGAAATTATTATTTTTTTGAAACTATAAAAAGATATAAAATTCTTTAAAAAAAGTTTAATTTACATTTTGACACTCATTATCTCACGTTGGTATTTAAATTTATTTTTGTCTCAATTTGATACATAAGGAATTGTTTTATTATAGTTTTTGGTCTAATTTGATACTCATTATCTCACGTTGGTATTTAAAATTTGATGATTGTTTAGCCAATGGAAAATGCCACTTGGCGTTTCTTTTGTGTAACTTTTAGATTTGGTTTCAAATATACAAATTAAAAATTGTAAAAATATAAAAATTATATAAGAAAAAAAGAAAATATATATATACATAATTTTAAAAAGGGTAAATTACACCAATAGCCACTCAACTTTGGTGCAGCTGACAGAACAATCATTCTAATTTCAATTCAGTCACTCAACTTTCAAAAAATAACAAATCAGTCCTACTAACCATTTTTCATTGCATACGTAACATAAAAGTGACCTGCATTTAACCAGCCACCACGTTATTTCAAACCCAAAAAATATATAAGGGTAAATTAAACCAACAATCTCTCAACTTTGATCTCAATGACAAAATGGTCACTCAAATTTCAAAAAATAACAAATCAGATCTACTAACTTTCAAAAAACCAACACCCAAAAAGAAGAACAAATAACATCGTAGAATGAATTTTTCTTGTTCAGGAAGAAAGCTGAGAACCATGGCTTCTTCATTGTCATTACCCCAAAATACCCTTTTCGATATCCTTTGTAGATTACCCTTAAGGTCAGTGACCCGATTCAAATCCCTTTCCAAGGACTGGGCATACCTCACATCGACCACAGCTTTCATTGTCGACCATCTTTGCCGCTCTTCTTCTAATCCATCTTTCATCCTCCTTTGCTACAATACCCAATCCAATTTTGACTTTTGGATCTTGCTAATCACCGATCCAACCTAGAATTTCACTTGTCAGCATTTGGTTGTCCTTTCGGAGGAACCGTTTCCTTTGTTCCAGAAAATCATAAGTTCAATCGATTGTTTGGTTTATCTGGATGTTCTCTTTGTTTTGCTTCTAATTTTGTTTTATGCAACTTGATAATGCTGGCAATGGAGTTAGTGTTGTTTTGCTTAAATGATGCCCCTTTTGTTTATATCATCATATCCTATGAAGATCTCGACAAATCTGAGTTGTGTTGGTTCTTGAATTGCTTGAATGTTGCTTTGGAGGATTTTCTCCTCACCGGTTTGGTTGTGGGTACTGATAGTTTGACCCAAAATTGTCTTCAATCCTATTTCAATCTGTTTTTTCAAAGTTAATGGCTTTGGGCAGCAAAAAAAGACAGTCGGATCCCAACCTTGGTGGTCCTCTATTGGGGGGTTGAAAAAGAAAAAAAAAGGATAGGGTGGTGGTTTGGAGGTCAACGATGGTGACGCCAAAGATGGTTATGGCGAAGGCGGCAATGGCGAGATTGTTGGGATGGAGAAGAAGTATAAACATGTTGGGTCATTTACGCAAAAAGTAAAAATATTGGGTCATTTATTAAAAAATAGAAAATGAAGGATGAAAAACACAGTCGCTCAACCTTACCTCATCTAACGTGGCAAGTTAACTTGCCACACTAGCTAGTTTACTGGCCATGTCACTTGTCTTGTTAGTCCTATAACGGAAATTGTTAATGAGTGACTGATTTGTAAGTTTTTGATAACGATGTTAATGGGTGACTGATTTGTCATTTTTCGATAATGCTAGTGACTGTTTTGTTATTTTTTGAAAGTTGAATGACTGAATTGAAACTTTTCCTCGTCTGACGTGGCAAGTTAACTGGCCATGTCAGCTAGTTAACTAGCCACGTCACCTGTCCCGTTAGGAACTATAACCGAAAGTGTTAATGGGTGACTGATTTGTTACTTTTTGATAATGTTAGTGACTGATTTGTTATTTTTTGAAAGTTGAGTGACTGAATTGAAATCAGAGTGACTGCTTTGTCAGCTGCATCAAAGTTGAGTGACTATTGGTGTAATCTACCCATTAAAAAATGCATATAATTTTTAAAAATATAAAAATAAAAAGAATTGTTCTATTATTATTTAAGTATTTATTATTCTTACCCACAAACATCACTTCTCACCGCCATCGTTCGACTTCTCACCGCCGTCGTTCGACGTCCTCTTTGACATTAGACTATCGATCCAAAGCCTCTTTTTTAGATCTATAGGATTAGATTTCTAAAAAATCTCAAAAGTTGTAAGGTCACTCTCAAAACTTTAGAATTTTTGTGCTTCGATCTCCTAATCTTGTTAGTGATATGGATTGATTTTGAGATGTCTTTTGAGCTCGCTGATGGTAGTTCGACGGAAACAACAACGACATCTTTAACGGAGGTGGCTGTTAGGATTTCTGGATTAGAAGGGAGAAGATGAAGAAAAGAGATAGAAAATAAGGAAAAAAAAATGGATTTAATGTTTGAGTGATGAATTTCTTTAATGACGGTGATCAAATTAACAAAAAAAAAAATGAATGATCAAAATAGGAATGACCTAATTTTAAAGTGACTATTAGGATAATTTACCCGTTTTTAATAATATTAATAATAATTCAATTCAAATTCAAGTTTAAATTTAAATTTAGAACTAAAAAATAATTTATTTATTTTTATTAAACAAAGAAATGTAAGCACATAATTTGAATTCAAGTACTGCTCTTGCATATCCTCAATTAGCGATTTAAATTTAAAGTTTTATTATTTAACTTGAGAAATCATGTAAGAATTTATCGTTTTATTTTATAAAACTCAGAAATTAGTTTAACTGCTTAAAATTGTTAATCATTTTGTATATCATAGGAAATTAATAGTTTAATCATTTATATATAAATAAATAATAAATAATAAAATTAACATTTTAATAATTTATATACAAAAATTACTAAAATATAATAATTAATGTGTTCTTCTCTTTTAAAATAATACTCCTCAATCAAACAAACACTTAAATGCATAATTCTATTTTGCAATATCATGTTAAAATGAACATTTTATTTCTTAAAAATATTTTTGACAATAATGATAAATATTTAAATCTTAAAAAGTTTGTTTTTTAAAAGAAATTAATGGTATTTTTCAAAAGTGATGTATTAATTTAAATAAATTTATAGATTAAAAACTAATGGTGAAATTAATAAGTTTTTATTTGCTCAGCAATCACGAAGACTTGGGAGTCAACAACTCGATGTATAAGTCCAGAGGATATGCCATAAAGAAAAAGCAAAAAGAAAAAGAAAAACACAAACGACGAAGAGTTGGAGCTGAGTGGAATTGTCATATTCAAGTACCCCACTTAAATTTGCTGTGTTACCGGGGTGAATTGTAGCTTTTTAAAAAGGAAAATGTTTATGAAAAATACTAATTATTTTTAATCCAATGATAAGAAAATATAAAATATCATTCAACAATTTAATTATTTTTTATTATAGTGGCAGTTTTAAAATTGACATAATAACAATTTTAACCCTTAATATTTATAAATAATATCAATTTAATTTTGATTCTAAAAAATTAACCATCAACATTTATACATTGTGTATTATTTGGTTTTTTTTATTACAATTTTACTTTTTTGTGACATTAAGGGCTAATTTTAAAAGAATAAAAATAATATGAAAATTATTATCCTGAATTTTTGGTGTTTCTATTTTTTGTATATTTTCAATTAAATTTAGTTGATAATTTATTTTTTAGTTTTTAGATGAAAGGATCACAAAGAAAAATTACATATTATGTAAATATTGAGAGTTAAATTTTTAGAATCAAAACTAAATTGACATAATGTATAAATGTCTAGGGTTAAAGTTGCTATTATGCCATTTTAAAACTTCCATTATTATCTAATTAAATAATTGAATGACATCTTATAAATTTTTATAATTGAGTGATGAAAATAATTTACTTTGAAAGCATTGTTTATCCAACGGAATGTAAATTTAAGCCTTTTTCTTTTTATGAATAACGAAGAAAAGATTTTAAATCGAAAAAGAATGTGGAAAATTTTTAAAGGCAATGGAGGGTAATAACGAATCATGTGGCCGTTACAACTTGTCTATTAAAATGGCGTTGAATCAAGACTTTTCTTGGAGTTACGAAGAGATCCTCAAGGGTTCCTACAGTTGGGCAAGACAGTATTCATCAGCCACAAAGCTAGTTCATCGTAAGGCACATGCTTCCTCACACATTTTGCATACAAACAACAATTGGGTAAATTTGAAATCTGATGGTTCGGTCAGATTTGATGATGGCTTTGCAGCTGCTGGAGGGTTTGTTTTCGATCATAATGATGGGTGGATCATGGGTTATTGTAGATATTTAGGTAACTGCACGGTGGTCGAAGCGAAGCTTTGGGGGATTTTAGATGGCTTAAATCTTATTTTGAATAGAAGTTTCGAAAAGGTTGTTATCCAAACTGATAGTATTGAAGCTATTAATGCTATTCAAGAAGGTTATTTAGGGACTTCTAATTCTGCTCTCGTCAGAAGAATCCTTATTATTCTTAAAGCTCTTAATCAGTGGAAGATTCAGAATATTCCTCGCGAAGAAAATCTAATCACCGACAGTTTGGCCAAATCAGTTCATTCTAGAAGACTTAGGTTAAGATTGATAGAGGATCCTCCTTTGTGGATTTAGTTTTCATTTATTTGTAATTTTTTCTTTTCACCAAAAAAAAATTGCGTTGAATCTTCAAACTGTGAAAAATAGAACGTCGATAATGACAATGTATCGCAAATAAAAGAGAAAGAAAAATAAAGAACACATAGAATTTTATGTGGAAACCTTTTCGGGAAAAAAAACCACAGGCAGAGGAGAAGATAATTCACTATATCAAATTCGAATAATTACAAGATGAGTAGACTATGTCTATTTATAGGCTTGTAAAATCATGTTCTAATAGAATGAGTGTAGTAAGATTGAAACACCTTCTTCTAATCAATATCAAATAGATGAAGTTTAATAAGGTTTAAAAACCAAGTCTAAAATAAAATAAAAGAAGTGTAATTCTATATTAATTTTACTATTTTTTTATTTTACCACTATATTTTATTTTAATAATGATTTGGGTCACTCAATTCTAACAATCTCCACCTTAACATGAATTCTCAATGAACAAGTTCTTCATCACGAACTCTCAACGAACAAGTTCTCCACCTCTTCCATAAAACCCCTTAAGGGTTTAACTTCAATAATGAACACCAACCAAGTCTGAGCAATGCTCAAATTTGATTACGGGAAGTGACTTACTCATCATATCTGCAAGATTTTCATGAGTACTAATTTTTCTCACAACAATATCACCACGAGCAATAATATCACGAAAAAAATGATATCAAACATCAATGTGCTTTGTTCTCTTATGAAACATTTGATATTTTGTAAGGAAGATGACACTTTGACTGTCACAAAATACTGTACTGATTTGAAGGCCTTCATTGAGTTCACTAAAGAGTCCCTTCAACCAAATGACTTATTTACAAGCTTTAGTAATCGCCATGTACTCAACTTCAGTGGTAGACAAAGCAACTGTAGTTTGCAAAGTGGCTTTCCAACTAATTGTACAACCTCCGATTGTAAAGACATAACCTGTGAAAAATCTTCTTCTATGAAGGTCTCCAGCAAAATCAGTATCAACATACCCAATAACTCCATCTCTAGTTCTTTCAAACTGTAAGCAAACATTAGTAGTACCTTGTACGTATCTTAAAATCCATTGAACTGATTTGACGTGTATCTGCTAACTACACTGACTGCATATGATAAATCTAGATATGTACAAACCATAGCATACATGAGAGATCCCACTGCACTAGAATATGGAACATGTGACATGTACTCAATCTCATCATCTGATTGTGGAGACAAAGCCGATGAAAGTCTGAAATAGGCTGCTAAAGGAGTACTCATAGGTTTAGCACTCTGCATGTTGAACCTGAAAGAACTTTCTCAATGTACCCCTTCTGATTTAGGTACAATTTACTTGCGTTTATATCTCTAAGAATCTCCATACCAAGTATCTTTTTTGCTGGTTCCAAATCTTTCATCTCAAATTCTTTACTTAGTTGGGCTTTGACCTTTCTTATCTCCTTTTTATCTTTCATTACTATCAACATGTCATCAACATAAAGGAGTAGATACACAAAAGAACCATCATTTTTTTTCTTAAAGTAAACACAACTATCAAAACTACTTTTTTTGAAATCATGAGAAGTCATAAAAGAATCAAACCTCTTGTACCACTGTCTTGGTGATTGTTTCAAACCGTAAAGGGACTTTTTCAACAAGCAAACATAGTCCTATTTTTCTAAGACTGTAAAACCCTCTAGTTGTTGCATGTAAATATCCTCCTCAAGTTCTCCATGCAAAAATGCAGTTTTTACATCTGACTGCTCAAGCTCCAAATCATGCATGGCCACAATACCAAGCAAAGATCGAATTGAACTATGCTTCGTAACTGGGAAGAACACATTTGTGAAGTCCACTCCTAGAATTTGACCGTAACCTTTTGCAACAAGCTTTGCTTTATATCTAGGTTCTTCAACTCCTGGAGTCCCTTCTTTCTTTTTAAACACTTATTTACAACGAGACATTTTTGCCTATTGAAAGTTTCACAAGATCCCATGTTTTGTTTTTGTGGAGTGATTCCATCTCCTATTGAATAGCAAACATCCGCTTTCTGAGTCTTCATAGCTAACCGCCTCAGAGTAATTTGATGGATCTTGGGTTGCATCTATATCTTCAGCCACGTTTAAAGCATACCCAACTAGATTAGCCTCGGCATAATTCTTTGGAGGTTTAATCTCTTTTCTAGTTCTATTTTCGACGATAAAGTATTGTGGTAAAGAAGCAACTCTATTTTGAATTTTGATACTGACCTGAGGAGTCTAAATCTGTTGTAGATTCTAGATTAATCTAATACTCTACCTGCTTTTGATGTTCTTTATTAGAAGAGTCTTTAAGAAATAAGTTAGGTAGCATAGCAGTTTCATCAATAACATCTCTGCTAATCACAACTTTTCTATTTTCAAGACACCATAACTTATAACCTTTTACACCAGCTTTATAATCAAGAAAAACACATTTAATAGATCTCAATTCCAATTTTCCATTATCAACATGAGCATACGTAAGACAGCCAAATATCATTAAATCAGAATAATCAGCAGGATTACTAGACCATACCTCTTGTGTAGTCTTTTTCTCAATGACAATGGATGGGGATCGGTTGATAAAAAAACATGCAGTAGAGGCTCCTTCGGCCCAAAACGACTTTGGTAAGTTAGCATTTGACAACATACATCAAACTTTCTCAATGATCATTTTGTTCATTCGTTCTGTAACATTATTTTGTTGTAGAGTATGACGAACTGTCAAGTGTCTCACGATCCTTTCTAATTTGCATAGTTCATTAAACTCATCAGAACATAACTTTAAGCCATTATCTGTGTGGAGGTATTTCATTTCTTTTCCTGTCTGGTTTTCAATCATAGTTTTCCAAGACTTAAATGCAGAAAACACATCGCTTTTCTGCTTCAAGAAAAATGCCCAAACTTTTCTAGAAAAATCATCAATAAGTGTTAGCATATAATTAGATCCACCTCCTGAAAGAACTCTAGATGCCCCCTATAGATTAGAATGAATATACTCCAATGTTCCATTCGTGTTATGGATTCCTCTAGTGAATCAAACTCAATTTTTCTTCTGAAAAACGTAATGCTCACAAAACTTTAGTTTGCAAATTCCTTGCCCATCAAGAAGTCCTCTTTTGCTCTATTCTGCCATGCCATTCTCACTCATATACCCTAGGCGCATATGCCAAAGTCTAGTAGAACCCTACAAAATATATAACTTGGCAGTCTTTCTTTGCCCTTTCATCACAATGAGGGAACCTTTAGAAATATTCAAAACCCACTTTCAACTGTGTATTTGTACCCTTTTGAATCAAGAGTAATCAATGAAATCAAAATTCTCTTCAATTTTGGAACATGTCGCATGTCACTAAGTGTTCTGACAACTTTGTCAAACATCTTAACTTTAATTGTTTCAACACCTGCGATTTTACATGAAGCATTATTTCCCATCAAAACAATACCTTTAGACACTATTTCGTAAGTTGTAAGCCAATCCCGATTGGGACTCGTGTGAAAGGTGCAGCCCGAATCAAGGATCCACTCCTCACTCACTTTAGAATTGTTAATAGAAGCGACTAGAAGTTCACCATCGCTATATTCTTCTACAACATCAGCTTCATCAGATTTTTCTGGTTGTTTTTCCTTTTAATTCGCAGCCTCCCTTTTGATCTTATCCTGTAGCTTATATCACTCAGATTTAATGTGTCATTTCTTTTTGCAAAAGTTACAAGTTTTACCTATATTTAAAGACTTCAATCTACCCTTAGATTTACCACGAGGACTTTGTTCCTGTGTCCTTCCACGATCATCATCAACATTCTGATCTTACCTTTCATGAACAATAAGGCCCTCTCCTTAAGAGTCAGGTTTAACCACAAGATGCTTCATTTTATCAAATGTGGTCAAATAATCATAAATCTCATCAACTGTGTGAGACTTGCAACTATACAAAATAATGTCTCTAAAGGTTAAATAAGACGGGGGTAATGAACAAAGTAGAATCAACCCTAGATTTTCCTTATCATACTAAATCTCTATGGCCTCCAAGTTTGAGCAAATTTCTTTAAACACTGTTAAGTGTTTGTGCACAGATGCACCTTCCTTCAAACGATGAGCGTAAAGATGCTGCTTCATATGTAGCTTTCTGGTTAGAGTTTTCGACATGCATATTTGTTCTAGCCTCTTCCATAATGCAGCGACAATCTTCTCCTTCATCACATGTTGCAAAATTTCGTTAGATAAATGTAGATGTAACTGTGTTAATGCCTTTCGATCTTTACAGCTCTTCTCTTCCTCCGTCAATGTCGAAGGCATCTTATTTATCCCTAGCACAACATCCTCTAAGTCCATCTGTGCAAGAACTGCCTGCATCTTTATCTGCTACAACGTGAATCTGGTGTTGTGATCCAACAGTGGAATTTCATACTTCAAAGATGCCATTACCATGATTGAGATGAATAACCCAGAAGCTGTGATACCAATTTGTGAAAAATAGAATGTTGATAATGACAATGTATCGCAAAGAAAAGAGAAAGAAAAATAAAGAACACAGATTTTTATGTGGAAACCCTTTCAGAAAAAAAATCACAAGCAGAGGACAAGATAATTCACTATGTTGAATTTGAATAATTATAAGAGGAGTAGACTATGTCTATTTATAGGCTTGTAAAACCATATTCTAATAGAATGAGTGTAGTAAGATTGAAACACCTTATTCTAATCGATATCAAATAGATGAAGTTTAATAAGGTTTAATCTAAAATAAAATAAAAGAATTGTAATTCTATACGGATTTTACTTCTATTTTAATTTACCACTGTATTTTATTTTAATAAGGATTTGGGTCACTCAATTCTAACACAAACATTTGTCCTATTCCTATCTATAAGATATTCTATATTTACATAGCCCAGATAGTGGGAAAAACAAACAAGAGAGGGTGATGGGGTTTGGTGGTATGTTTAAGAAGCTTATTGTGTTTGCAGTTATGGTAACAATTATGGCAACTTCAGTAGCAGCTCAACCAAAACCAGGATGCCAAAGCAAATGTGGAAATTTTTAACTTCAGTAGGAGTTTACTGTGTTTGTAGTTATGGTAACAATTACAAAACACACATGAACTGCCGTAACAACTATCAAGTCAATATGGTTAAATTTTTAACAGCAAATTATTTCGTCCCAGAAACAACAATTTGACCAAATTTGAAAGGTTAAAGGTCAAAGAGGTAAAAGAAGAATTAGGACTAGATTGACAAAATAGGTAAATATCCTAGGCTAAATTTATCATTATGTAAAAGAACTTGTAATCTTTATCCAAATTATTTTTATTTTCTTAACTTTAAACCTATATATTTTTTATATAGGCAAACTACCCTGTTACACTCTAAATATGGGTCGTTGCTATTTTGATTACCCAATTTTTTTCTTAATTTGGTCACCCAAAATAAAAATTGATCCAATTGGTCACTCGACCGATAAATTTTAATAGAAGACTAATGGTACATTTTACTTTAGTTACTCTAAAATTAGGGTAAACTATTCATCAGCCGCTCTAAATAGGAGTTGTTCTTATTTTGTTCATCCAAATTTTTTTCGTACCTTTGCACCATTAGTTTTCCATTACCATTTATCGGTTGAGAAAAGGCTTCTAAATGGATTTAAATATAACCTTGTTTTTTTACCCTTTTTAGGTAATTGGAGCTAAAGGCCTAGCACGCAGGCACCACCGCCACCTGGTTCTTGTCTACAGCATGCACCGCGTATGTTATTTTTTGGATAAATCTTCTGCATTATTTTGTGGCCCCGAAACCATTGTTTTCGACACCACTAAAAAAGGGACTGTTACAAATATCTTGAACAATTTATCAATGAGATCTTTATTCTTTCTGAAATTGATCACAAAAATATTGTTAAGCTATTAGGCTATTGCTTGGAGACTGAAGTGCCCCTCCTTGTCTATGAATTCATCCCCAATGGGACCCTTTCCCATCTCATCCATAGCCAAAATGAAAAGTACCCGAGGTCGTTGGATACGATTAAGCATTGTTGTGGAAGTTGCGAGTGCGATTTCTTACTTGCACTCATTTGCATCCATCCCCATTTATCACTAAGATATCAAGTCTAGTAACATACTAATAGATGAAAAGTTTCAAGCAGAAGTATCAAACTTCGGAACATCCAGATCAATCGGCATTGATAAAACTCACTTGACGGCTCCAATGCTTGGGACTTTTGGGTACTTAGATCCCGAATATTTCTAATCAAGTCAATTTACTGAAAAGAGTGATGTTTATAGTTTTAGAGTGGTTATTGTTGAGCTCTTAACGGGGAAAAAAAGGCAATCTCGACATTTGGATCCCAAGAAAAGAGAGGCTTAGTCTCGTATTTTATGTCATTGATGGAAGAAAATCAGCTGCTAGATAATGCTGATGTTGAGATTGGGAATGACGGTCAAAAGGATGAAGTAGTAACAGTTGCTCAACTTGCGAAAAGAAGCTTAAACTTAGATGGGAGATATAGACCTATAATGAAAGAAGTGGCGATGGAACTCGAGAGACTTAGAACTCGACAAGGTGACTGCATCCACTCTGATAAGCTTGAACAAGCTGAGGTCGTTGTAAGAAAATCAACTGAGAGTTGGGATTTCTGATAATGCTCTAGAATAATGTATCTTTATGTATTAACCATGTCTTTATTCTGAGTTTGATCCTACTAATTTGAGCTATTTATGTCTTTTTATCTTTTAGGGACTGATTTGGAGGCAAAAGCAAAATTAAGGGACAAAAGTGCGAATTTGGAGACACAATGGGCAAATATGCGACACAGGAAAAAGATTGTGCCAAAAGTGCGAGCATGGAAGACACAAGGACTAAAAATGCAAAAAGAAGAGATTTTATTTTATAAGACTCCATTTTATTTATATTAGGATAATTAATATTAAGATAATTATTAGGATTATTTAATTTTAGGATTTTATTTTAATTATCCTAATTTATCTTTAATTAAATGTATTTATCTTTTTAGAATTTAAGTTAAATTAGACTATCTCCCTAGCACTATAAATAGGGGGTGAAGTGACTCTATTTGGGGTGTTCATCTTTTTCTGTAAACACTCTCCCCTTGAAAATCTAGGCTTTTGTTTCTTCATATTTACTTTCAATAAAATTCCCTTTTCCATTTTTATATTTATTTTCCTTTCCACCATTATCATGAGCCACTAAAACCTATCTAGCCGAAAGTTGTCAATATTCCCCAAAAAGGGTTCTTGAGACCTAGAATCTGTACTTATCCTTCTCGCCAAGTATTCATTGTTTCTCCGCACTACGGGCTGACGCTTTCGTCCATGGTCCTTAAGAAGTAAGCTTTTCAGCATATGCAAAGGCGGCCTCTTTGTATGTTTTGAAAGGATTGCACAGTTGGTTTCTTAACTTACTATGTCAGAGGTTGGCGACCCAAAGAGACAAAATGGCATGGGATTCGCCATCGAGAAGTATTGATCTAGCATAGATTACTGGCTAGAGTCAGGTTCCCTAAAAATTGCACGTCTAATCTTTGGAGCTGGTGGTCGTAGGCATCCTCTTCCACTATAACTGGCTTACTTGAGTTGAGAAGGGTTATTTAAAAGCCAAGGATTGAACCCAAGGCGGGATGAGACAACTAGAGGCTGAAATCTACTAATAAGAATTTATTTCCCTTTAAATCTCTTTATTATATTTATTATTTTTGTAATCAAAATTTTAGTCGATTTTAGATTCTGTTTTTTTCATTTTTTTTCAAATCAAATCTTTAATTCTATCATTTTTTTTCTCTTCTGTCACGCAGGTTTTCTTGGGCACGATTTTGCCCAGGATTTCAAGAAACAAGCATTCGTATAATCTGATCCCTGAGGATTCGACCCTACTTCCCCTTTACTGTTCTTTTTTATTATTTTAGGGAATAGGATATTTTTGGTGCTCTCAATGACCGCATCAAATTTTGGCTCCATTGCCGGGGATCGGTAACGTACTAATCTTATTTTTTGTTTCTTATGACCAGATCTGCTCTAGAAACTCTTGCGTTTGATTCAGAAATTGAAAAGACTGCGAGAGTTAATCGCAAGGAAACAAAGCTAAAGAAAAAACAGTCAGCGGTGGTTGGGACTCAAAGTAATCCACCGCCAGGAATCAGAATCGACGACGAAGCAGAGTCTAGGGTTAACGAAAACCCTACTCAAACTTTTGAAGGTGAAAAAGTAGAAGTCGATTCCTCAGAAGAAGTGCTTAACACTAGGGTTGACGAAAACCCTAATTTAACACCTCAACCTATGGCTCAGACAATTCGGCAACTGGCCGAAGCGCTGACAGAACAACTGCCACTAGACATCACGTATCCTACTATGGATACTGATTTTGAATTAAAGTCAGGCTTGATCCAGCTACTGCCAACTTTTCGGGGGTTCCAGAATGAAAATCCTGATAAGCATTTGAAAGAATTCTAAATGGTTTGCGTTAGTATGAAACCTCAGGGGGTAACTGAGGATCAAATTAAACTGCACGCTTTCCCTTTTTCCTTAGCAGATTCTGCTAGGGAATGGTTATTTTATTTACCTTCTGGATTTGTAACGACTTGGGCTGATCTATCTTGTTTATTTCTCAACAGGTTTTTTCCAGCGTCTCGTGTAGCCGAGTTAAGAAGAGAAATCATGGGCATAAGGCAAAAAGACACAGAGACTCTGTATGACTATTAGGAGCAATTTAAAAAGTTGTGTGCAAGTTGCCCATAACACAGTATAACGGAATAGTCTTTGCTCCAGTACTTTTATGAAGGCTTGAAACCCATGGAGATGAATATAGTAGATGCTGCGAGTGGAGGAGTGTTGGTCAACATGACTCCACAACAAGAAAGAGACTTAATCTCTACGATGGCTACAAATTCTCAGCAATTCCGAGCCAACCCTGAACCCCCCAGAAGGGTTCACCAGCTAAGTAATTCAACCTTAAAAGATAAAGTTAATAGAATTGCTAATATTCTGAATTCTCTTGTTGGAGAAAAAGCAAAGATAGCCCGAGTATGCGGAATATGTGCTACCCCTGAACATACAACTTATGCATGTCCCAGCTTGTATAATGATACTGTGGCTCATTTAGATACTGTAGGAAATTTTCCTGGGCCACCACAAAGGTGATATGACCCTTATGCCAATACCTACAACCCAGGATGGAGGGACCACCCTTACTTTAGTTATAGGGCTAATCCATGATATAACCAGCCATACCAAAATCGAGTCCCACAACAGCTACAAGATTCAGGTAATTCTCTGGAAACTTTGGTCAATAAATTAGCAGCTAATGTCCTTGATTTTCAACAGCAAACTCTTAATTTCCAAAAAGAAATGAAGGCATCTATAAGAGAATTGACCACGTCAATTGAGAAATTGAGTTCTCAAGGGAAGCTACCATTGCAAACAAAACCAAACCCGAGATAGAATGCAAATGCAGTAACGTTGCGAAGCGAAAAGGTGCTGGAACCAATTCCTGGCAAGAATCTTGGCCAAGAAATCACTTAGAAAACTCTAGAAAACGACGAACAGATCCGAGCGAAACCCCTACTGCTGAAAATCCAACCTCCATTTCCAGGACGACTAAACCAGTGTCGGATAGGTAAGGAAGACAAAGAAATCTTAGAAACATTCAAAAATGTCGAGATCAACATACCACTATTGGATGCCATCAGACAGATTCCAAGGTATGCCAAATTCCTTAAAGAGCTTTGTACCAACAAACGAAAACTAACAGGTAATGAAAAGGTAAGTGTTGGTGAGAATGTATCTGCAGTGCTACAGCAGAAAATGCCGGCAAAATGAAAAGATAGGGGTATGTTCGCTATACCATGCAAAATAGGCCATTTGGGGATCAAAAAGGCCATGTGTGATTTAGGGGCCTCCATAAATGTTATGCCTTATTCTATTTATGAATCACTTAACGTGGGTTTTTTGACAAAGACAGGTGTTATCATTCAGTTGGTAGACAGGTTCATTATGCATCCTGAAGGAGTCCTCGAGGACGTATTAGTCAAATTTAATGGGCTTATCTTCCCTGTAGATTTCTATGTGATAAAAATGGAGGAGGATAACGCTCCTGGGTCTTCAGACATCTTATTGGGGCGACCTTTCCTTAGTACTGCGAATACTAAGATTGACGTACGAAGCGGAACCCTCACGATGGAGTTTGACGGGGAGATCGTGAAGTTTAACGTTTTTGGCACTATTAGTCACCCAAGTGAAGTCTTGGAAGTAAACTGTGTCAACATAATTGACTCATCAGTAGAAAAAATTTTTGAGTCATCTTATAGAGATAAATCTAAAATGATGTTTGATGATTTTGAATCTGTTAATAAATTATTGGCTCCTATGGATACTAAACTTCTACTTTCTGTTGTGCAGGCACCAGATCTGAAATTAAAACCACTTCTTGAACATCTCAAATTCACATTTTTAGAGAATGATGAGACCATTGCCGACTTAAAAGGGATCAACCCCTTGGAGGAAAATACGGAACCAAAGAAAGAGGCGCAAGGACGATTAAACCCAAATATGGTGGACGTGTTAAAAAATGAGAATTTCCAAGCTCATAAGAACGAAAGAATTCAGCTGGAACAGCCCCAATACTAGTTGGGGCGTCAAGCTAGCGATGTTAAACAAGCGCTTGTTGGGAGGCAACCCAATTTTTATTTTTATTTATTTTATATTATTATATTATTATTTATTATTTTCAGATATTAATAAAATTCTTTTCTTCTAGGTAAACCGAAACGAAGATAGGAAGAAAGGAGGAACGACAAATCTGCAGCCAAACAGCCCCTACTCGATACTTTTGGCCAGCAACTAGCGGATCTCATTGCCATCATACGCAAACGACAGTAATAACACGGGGAGTTCCTTTACAACTTTTTCTCCTATTTTATTTATTCCACATTGAGGACTATGTGTTTTAAGTAAGGGGGAGGCATTCCTCATTATTTTTGTCATTTTAGCTGCTGATTTGGTTGTTGTTGCCCATATAAAAAAATTTTAAGCATATTTTGCCTCTTTTCTTGCCCAAGAATTTGACCACGACTTGCCCACTGTTTGACCCACATGCATGAGTCTTATCTACTGAGTTAATTATAATTTTGCTTGATAGATTTCATCTCCACTGTTTTATTTCTTTTAGTTTAAATAATTATGATTAATGGAGTTAACCCTATCTTGATTTTGGTAAATTTGATTAAGTCTAAATACAAAGAGGACACTTAATATAATGGCATGCTTAAAATATGTTCATGACTATTAAGGTGGTTACTAAAACTTATTTTTGACACTTGATTGTTTTTCCTAAGTCCTCCAAAATTAAAATTTCGTTTAATAATAATAATGTTTCCGTGGTTATGAGTGCAACTTAAGACGTGACTAGCTGAGTAACCGGGGTAGGGTGTTTGGGTTGTCATCCTATTTTGCATCAAAAGGTTGGGTGATGTGTTAGGTAAAACTTCGCTAACCGGAATTAATTTTTAAGAATTTGTTGGGCTGAGTAACCGGGTGAGGTGCTTGGCTGTCATCTCTCTTCGAGTCAAAAGGTTCGATATGTTTTTAGGGAAAATAAAAATTAGAAATATGTTGGGCTGAGTAACCGGGGTGGGGTGCTTGGCTGTCATCTCTCTTCGCGTCAAAAGGCTCAATATATTCCTAAGTAAAAATAAATAAATTAAATTAAAATTCTATAAAAAAAGAAAAAAAGTCATATTAATAAAATGTGAGGACTAAAGGTAAAAACGAATAGGGTGTCTTGGTAGGTTTGGTAAATTACCTAATTTTCATGAAATAATCCAAGTCAATCTTCATTTTATGTGTGTTAATTGGAACACTTTTTCAATTTTACTTAAATCAAGCTAAAGGTTCTCTTTATTTTTCGTATGCATTTTGACTAATTTTTATAAAACTTTGGAGTAGAATTTCTTTCATGGCGAGGATTTAATTTTCACGGTGGGAGGAGAACCATACTTGAGGGCAAGCATGGGCTAAGTAGGGGGAATTTGATAATGCTCTAGAATAACGTATTTTTATGTATTAATCATGTGTTTATTTTGAGCTTGATCCTACTAATTTGAGCTGTTTATGTCTTTTTATCTTTTAGGGACTGATTTGGAGGCAAAAACAAAATTAAGGGATAAAAGTGCGAATTTGGAGACACAATGGGCTGATATGCGACACAGGAAAAAGATTGTGCCAAAAGTGCGAGCATGGAAGACACAAGGACTAAAAACGCAAAAAGAAGAGATTTTATTTTATAAGACTCCATTTTATTTATATTAGGATAATTAATATTAAGATAATTATTAGGATTATTTAATTTTAGGATTTTATTTTAATTATCCTTATTTATCTTTAATTAAATGTATTTATCTTTTTAGAATTTAAGTTAAATTAGACTATCTCTCTAGCACTATAAATAGGGGTGAAGTGACTCTATTTGGGGTGTTCATCTTTTTCTGTAAACACTCTCCCCCTGAAAGTCTAGGCTTTTGTTTCTTCATATTTACTTTCAATAAAATTCCCTTTTCCATTTTTATATTTATTTTCTTTTCCACCATTATCATGAGCTACTAAAACCTATCTAGCCGAAAGTTGTCAATATTCCCCAAAAAGGTTTCTTGAGGCCTAGAATCCGTACTTAGCCTTCTCGCCAAGTATTCATTGTTCTCCTCACTAAGGGCTGACGCTTCCGTCCATGGCCCTTAAGAAGTAAGCTTTTCAGCATATGCAAAGGCGGCCGCTTTGTATGTTTTGGAAGGATTGCACAGTCGGTTCGTTAACTTACTGCGTCAGAGGTTGGCGAGTCAAAAAGACAAAATGGCGTGGGATTCGCCATTGAGAAGCGTGGATCTAGCATAGATTACTGGCTAGAGTCAGGTTCCCTAAAAATCGCAAGTCTAATCTTTGGAGCTGGTGGTCGTAGGCGTCCTCTTCCACTATAACTGGCTTACTTGAGTTGAGAAGGGTTATTTAAAAGCCGAGGATTGAACCAAAGGCGGGATGAGACAACTGGAGGTTGGAATCTACCAATAAAAATTTCTTTCCCTTTAATTCTCTTTATTATTTTTATTATTTTTGTAATCAAAATTTCAGTTGATTTTAGATTTTGTTTTTTTCATTTTTTTCCAAATCAAATATTTAATTCTGTCATTTTTTTCTCTTCTGTTATGCAGGTTTTCTTGGGCACGATTCTGCCTAGGATTTCGAGAAACAAGCATTCGTATAATCTGATCCCTGAGGATTCGACCCTACTTCCCCTTTACTATTCTTTTTCATTATTTTAGGGAATAGGATATTTTTGGTGCTCTCAACGACCGCATCAATTTCATTGCATTCTAAACAGAACATTATCCTAATTGCAGCATAACATCTACATCGGAATAAAATATTCATCCACTTATGTTGAAATCCAACTCATTACAAGATCCCTAAATTTCTACTCTGTTCATATCCTGGTGATTAGGGGTGAGCAAAATCTGACTCGATTCAAAAAATTCGATAAAAAATTCAAATTTTGAATTAAATAGTTCGAGTTATTCGAGTTATTCGAGTTATTCGGATCGACTAGAAAAAAAATTCAAATTTTTCGGTTTAACTCGGATATAAAATACATAATTCGAGTTATCTGAAAATCCGAATAAGAAATGACAAAACTACGTTGTTTTAATAAATTTTAATTTTTAAATTTAATTATTTTTTCATAACTTAAGCAGTTAAGCTTAGTTTCTTTCTGCCGTTCCAAATTCCCACCCCCTCCCCCAATTTTTCCTTTCTTCTTCACTCAAATATTTTCATTCCTTCCCCACACCTAACGTCCCCCCTTCCATTTGTTTACTCTTTTTTGAGAATCTGATTTCATGCTTTGTCCCACGAGGCCACGACCACAGTTCCACAAGCCACAAACAAGGTTCCACAAGCCACAACCACCGTCAGTTGTTTAAGGTGAGATTGTATTCTTGTTTTAGCTTTGTGCATGTGAGTAAGTCTGTGACTTTGAGTGAGTATTTCTAGTTTTCACCTTTACATTCTAAAAACAGTTATTGTTTTCTTTTTGAATCTTCTTCTTGCTCCTTACGCCAAGAAAAAGTAAATAGAAAATCGAAAACGTACATAACTATTCCACTACTAGCTGAACGTAAAGTAATGGCTTTTGTGCAACGTCGAAAGGGTCCTGAGGTAGTGGGTCTGGTTTAAGGGTCTGGTTTTAGTTTTTACTAATCAAAGTAATAACCTTGCCTGCTGCCTTATATGATTTAAAGGTCTGGTTTTAGTTTTTACTAATCAAAGTTTCTATGTTTCTGAGTTTCCATGTTTCTGCCTGTCTTGTATTATTTCATGTTTTTACTAATCAAACTAAACTGCCTGTCTTGTTTTATTCCAGGTCAATTAAATTAACCATTATTAGCAGGTTTAGTTTCATTTAAGTCATGCATATATATACCATTATTAGCAGGTTTAACTTCATTTAAGTCAAGCATATATATATATATATATTAATGCATATGTATACTGTTTAGCTTCATTTAATATTAATGCATATATATAATGTTTTGCTTCATTTAAGTCATGCGCATAATGCATATATATTCCATTTAACTTCATTTAAGTCATGCATAATTGCATATATATACCATAATTAACAGGTTTAGCTTGAGTTAAGCCAAGCATATATATATATATATTAATGCATATGTATACTGTTAAGCTTCATTTAATATTAATGCATATATATAATGTTTTGCTTCATTTAAGTCATGCATATATATATATATTAATGCATTATGCATATATATTCCATTTAGCTTCATTTAAGTCATGCATATATTATATTATTTATATATATTATAAAACCAATTAAAATTAAATTAATCAACTCTTTAAATCAATTAATTTTGCAAAAGAAAAAAAAGAGTTTAACTTGTTAATGCCTCATAATGTTATGTTTATTACATTTATTTAAACAGTATGTGACAAACGTGATGGAATTTTAGTTCATTCAATTTTTATTCTTAAACATGTGGATGAGAATGATTTGCAGGCTAAAATAATTTGTTAATCTCTATCCATTATAAATATTAGTTGAAATGATTGGAAATCTCACTCCAATCTCTCAAAAGAAGTGTTATGGACTTATAGCTTCTTTCATCTTTGACTATTGATTTATTTTATATTATTTATTGTAGACTTTATTTTTTATTATTATTTATGTGAACCACAACTCTTTAAATAAGAGTTTTAAAATTTTGGCTTTTTATTCTCATTTTTTAAAAATTTTGTTACGTTTGCTCAATTATATGTTTCGTTAATATATTCGATAAGTTAAATTAGTATATTTTATAAGTAAGTTACTCCATTGTTTTTGTTTTGAGTTAATTTTGAAGTTACTCCATTGTTTTTGTTTTGAGTTAATTTTGAACGCTTTAATTTGAATTGTTGGTGGATATTTGTGTGGAACATATCTATTAGTATAAAACTTTGGTGGAATTATGACCCTTGACTATTTTGTAATTTTAATTGATTATATTTATTTTTGTAGATGAATGACTCAATATCACCCCAAAAGTCCCAAAGCAAAAAAGCATTACAAGAAGCTACACCTACTTCTCCTACTAAAGTTGTTCGTATAACAAAGAAGGGAAATACTCGAAGAAAGACCAAACCAAGGGCACCTTGTTGGCAACATTTCAGCAAATACTCAACAGAAGATGGGGAGAATAGGGCAAAGTGTAATTATTGCGATGTCACTTACACAATGGAAACCGGGGCTTCTACCACCAATTTAAATAACCATTTGAAGACTGGCTCAAGAAAACCCCAAGGTAATACCTCTGATCTTAAACAAGCAGAACTTGCATTTACAAAATCTAGCCAAGAAAATGTAGATTTGGCGACTTGGGTGTTTAATCAAGATGATATTAGAAATGCATTGATTAATATGATCATTATGGATGAATTGCCTTTTAAATTTGTGGAAGGGGAGGGTTTTAAGTTCTTTATTTCTATAGCATGCCCAAGGTTTCATCTTCCATCTCGTTGGACAATTAGAAAATGTTGTCTTGATTTATTTAATTCCATGAAGAATACATTAAAGCAATCTTTTCAAAAAGAGACAAGTAGAATTTGTTTGATGACAGACACTTGGACGTCATTGCAAAGGATATCCTACATGGTTCTAACAGCTCATTGGATAGATGATGAGTGGAAGTTACAAAAGAGAATTA
Organism: Gossypium arboreum; assembly: GCF_025698485.1. Taxonomy (NCBI): domain Eukaryota; kingdom Viridiplantae; phylum Streptophyta; class Magnoliopsida; order Malvales; family Malvaceae; genus Gossypium; species Gossypium arboreum. The sequence goes on from NW_026440296.1 coordinate 440,227, forward strand.
TAAATTTTTGCCCAATTTCTGCTCATAGAGGTGAGAGCATTGGTCAAGCCCTTGAGAAATGTCTTCGGGATTGGGGGATTGAGAAGGTCTTTGCAATTACTGTTGATAATGCATCTTCTAACAATGTTGCTGTTGATTATTTGAGAAAGAAGTTGGTTCATCGAAAAGTTTGTGTTACGAATGGTAAATATATACATATGAGATGTGCGGCACACATTATTAATCTCATTGTTCAAGAAGGGGTTAAGGACGCTTCTATATCTGTGGACCGAGTTAGAGGAGCTGTGAGATATATTAGAGCATCACCATCAAGGCTATAGAAATTCAACCATCGGGCAGAAGAAGAAATGGTAGGTACTAAGGCTCATTTATGTCTAGATGTGCCTACTAGATAGAATTCAACTTATATGATGTTAAATGTGGCTGAAAAATATGAATGTGTGTAGCACCCCAAACCCGGCCCAGAAGTTATGGCCGGATCCTGCATGCCACATCAAAAACGTAAAAAAAATTTCCATTCTAAGTCCAGAAAATCGTACTTGATGTTCAAAAGATTAATTCATTAAGGGATGAAGTGAATGGAAGTCATGCACGTGTCTGAAACCGGAAAAGAGGTGGTGAGTCCATCGGTTGCTTAAGTACCAAGCTCCTTCGGATCCAATCCTAGACATGCATACCGCCATTGCCACACCTTAACGTCATGGATATTTCTAGGAAACCAATTCGATTAAGTCCTTTTAGGAAAAGTGATTAATTTTGGAAAATATCTTCATTCGGAAGCTTTGCTTGTTTTCGTGTTATTTTGAAATCAATTCTTGTTTTTTGAAAAGCAGCCTAAAGCTATCTAATTTCAACATTTAAAATATAAATATTACCTATCTTAATAAAACATATAAAACCATCAAAAATAAATAAGCGGCCTTATTACATTTAAAAGCCCAAAACCTCAAACGTAATTAAAAGGATGTCCAGTTCACGGAAGAAAATCAAACTTTCGAGCGGTGGCCACTTAGAATTCCGTCCACGACTCCAAGCCCAGTATGGTTGGGGATTTCTGCGTGGATGAAAATAAATGGGGTGAGTTTGGGGAAACTCGGTGTGTAAGGAAAACCCATTCAAAGCCCAAGTCACTTAAGCCTATTGGGCCTAAGCCCATTCAGTAACAATGGTGTTGGGCCGAGCTCTTTTCAGATTACAATAAGCGGGCCTTAGCCCTTATTGAGATAACAATGATGGCCCATAGGCCCATTTCAAAATACATGCAACATCAGTAAACATATGCAAGCCCATTTGGGAGACTACTCAACCCACCAACCACTACACTCCACCATTCAGCCATACATTCCATGTGGGAATAGCTCAACCCACCCATTTAACACTCCACGATTCTTGACCTTCTTTGCTCGATTATCATAATTTGAGGCAAAGCCTCCAATCGTGGACAAGCCACTTTCAGTACTTCCTCCATCAATATCCCAATCCCATGCATCGATAATAACAACATGGCATGCAGTAAATAACAACGATCAAACATGCATTTAGGTCAATTTAACCGTAGGGTATTTGATAATTTATCTACTAGGGGTAAAGCGTAAATTTTCCACTTTTAAAGGTATTTCAGTAATTTATCTATTTTAGGGTTTTTCATGCATATTCCTACCTTTCACGTACTAACGAGAATCACTACCGAGGGTTCTTACGAATTGGGCAGATTGGCCCATCATTCCAATTTTGGCCCATTAAGCCCAAAAATATCGAGGGCACGTAAATCATGCACTTTGCGGTCCAAACATTGCAGCTTACCAAAACATTAATCGATTTACCTCACGAGCATTCGACACTCGAATTCTACAAAATACCGGTTTTCGGCATTTCGGCTTTTCGCTTTTGCCGATCTAGACAAAGAAAGAGGGTGTTAGTTACACACATTTGCTGACGATATCTTGTGAGATCCACACACGAACCGCCTACAATTGGATTACTAACACGTTAATCTAACTATTCAAATACAAACTACGTATTAACCCCTTAAAATATTCTTCCAACCACACCTACAGATCATAGTAAGCTTATAAGAAATCAATAAGCAACTCATTAACAAATTTTTGTCAATGTTTACCACATAATCATAATTTCACTGCAAGCTGTCTTCCTGAGCAACAGTCACTAAATCATTTATAACTGGAGCTACGAAACTCCAAATCAAGTTCCGTTAATTTTCCCTGAAAATAGACTCATATATCTTCTATCCATAAAATTTTCAGAATTTTTGGTTTAGCCAATCAATACCAGATTTTTCTCAAAGTTTCCCATGTTTCACTGTTTGACTAATCTGACCACCCTTCATTACGAATCAAATTTCTCATTGTACAGAATTCAAAATATGTTCTTGTTTATTCCATTTGAAACTAGACTCATTAAGCTTTAATTACATAATTTATTAAGCTTCTAATTCATCTCCCACAATTTATGGTGATTTTCCAAAGTCACGTTACTGCTGCTGTCCCAAGCAGATTTATTACCAAATCACTCTTTCATACACCTATCTTGCATGCATGTTATTTAAACATGTATATCACCAATCAATCATCACATATCTATGATTTTTACTTAAGCATAATCTCCATTTCATCATTTTAAAGCACAACATATTAGCCGATTTTTCCCTTTAGCATCTAAGGCACATGCATGCTCATTTGTTTGGCTCAACTTCACCTATCTTCCATTTTTCATCAAAAGAGCATGAAACAACAACCATTTCCTTCATTTTAATTCATGACTAAATGCTTACAACACAACTAAAAATCAAAATATACTTCAAGAGTTAAGGTAGAATCAAGAAGAACTCATGAACCTCAAAATAGAAGCAAGGTACCAAGAACTCACCTTCAATTTTCCTCCTCCTAATGACCGAATACTCAAGAGCTTTCTCCTCTCCTTTCTCTTCTCTAACTTTCAGCTATGATGAACAAAGATGGACAAAACTTTGTTCTTTTCACCCCTTTTTCTTTTAATAAAACTTTATATTTCATCCATTTAATTCTTTAATACAAAAGACATGAAATTCTTATCATGAAACATTTACCTAACCCATTATCATGAAACATTTACCTAACCCATTATCATGGAACATTTACCTAACCTATTATCATGGAACATTTACCTAACCTATTATCAATTTGTATCAATTTGTACCATAAATTATGGATATCAAGTGTACATTTTGTCTACAACAACATGATGGCTGGCCACTTCATGTAAAATGGGAGGTTTGTCATGCAAATCCTCCTATTTTGCACTCCTATTTATTTGGCCACTTCAATTTAGCCTATAGCATTTTCAAACATTTTCACATAAGTTCTATTTCATAATTTCACCCCCTTTTTCTTATGGAACAAAAATTAACTAAAATTGCCGGGTTCTATCTTAAGCTTGGGCTTTCTAGAGGCCCACTAACATAATTAAACCTATGCCAACATTCACAGGATTTTCGAAAATTGGGGCGTTACAACTCTACCCTCCTTAAAGAAATTTCGTCCTCGAAATTTACCTAATCCAAACAGATGAGGGTATTGTTGTTGCATCGTCTCTTCTGGCTCCCAAACTCAGAAGTTTCTCCTTCCTTAACTTGTTGAAAATGAGCGACCAAAGACTCATCGTTCAACTATTTTTCCTTAATCTGATCCACCCAGAAAATTCATCCTGGTTAAACCAGACATCATCCATAAACCCAACCTCTTTCCAAATGGCAAACCAAAACTTAATGAAACCGGCTTAATTGGCCTTAACCGTTGACCCTTAATCATAATCCCGGGCCCATCTTGAAAATAAAAGCCCTCGCCAAAGTTTCAACCAATCTTATTCTTTGGGAATCTTCCCAAAAACATCCCAACCTTTCCCCTTCTTTTTCCAAAGCCCCCTTCCCATAAAACCTTGGCCTAAAAACCCATCCAAAATCTTAATTTGACAAATTACAATCCTTCCCCCTTTAAATAACCACCCTTCCACTTATTCCAAACCAACTTCGTTGGAGGAACCGGCCCTAAAACCTTTAATCCTTTACGGCCCAACTTTCCAACCCCCCCTTCCATGATTCAAAACCTTGGCCTATTTTGTCCACTTTTCCCTTTTGCCACCCACAGGACAAAAACCTTTCATATCACCAAACCTCCCACCGTGTTCTTAACCCTTTGCCCAACCAAATCCCTTTGCTAACGCCAACCTTTAAGAGGTCAAATCCCAAGTAATCATGATCCCAAAAATTCCAGTTTCAATCTTCCTAACCTTTTTCCCCTAACCAAAGCCCGGACAAATCCCCCTCCCTCCTCAAGCCCAATCTCCATTCCGTTGGGCTCCAACCAAATTTTGTTCGTGGCTAACCCATAACCCCTTAAAACTCCTCCCCAAGTCTTTAAATTTTTTTTTGTTTTTTCAACCCTTTCCAAACCAAATTTTGGGAAATCCTGGTTTCAAGGTTTCATTCTTTGGTGGCGGAAAAATGTTTAAACAAATCCCTTTTGAGTACTATTTAAAAGTTTAAAAATCGTTAATATTTATCTTGATTAAAATTTTTTGCCTTCAAATTCCAAATTTAATGAGTTTTTGAATCATAAAATTTCAAATTTTTTTTAAAACATCCCCCTTTTGACCTAGGTTTCTAATACCTTCAAACCTGTAAGGTTTTAAAGATGAAATTCAAAAAAAAATTCAATCTTAGTAAAGGATTTAATGTTCAAAGATTAAATTTTAGAATGAAGTTTTTGATTCTTTAAAATTTTTTTCCAAAAGTTTTGTAAACCCATTCCACAAAGTTTTGCCCTGGTCAATCCTAAATGAACCCCAAACCCCCTTAATATTATCCGACCACATAAAACTAAAAAAATTTATTTAATTTAAAAATTTATTTCAAAAGTTTTTTGGGTAATGAAAAAACCCCTTTAAAACCGAAAAGGGGTATCCATTAACTTAATAAACCCCTTCTAATTAACATATACCCCATAATTAAGATTATTTCTAAAACCAATTTTAAGTTTTTAAAAAGGATTAATTTTGGAAAAATCCTTTAAGGTTTCTTTTTTTATTTTAAACAAATGTTTTAAAAAATTAAAGTTTAATTTAAATTTAAAATTAAAAACCATTTTAAAAAACAAAAACCACAAAATAAATAAGGCCTTTTCATTTAAAACCCAAATCAAACGAATTAAAAGGATTAAAAAAAACCCCTTTAACTTATTCAATTAAACCAAGCCCAAATTTATTTCTGGATAAAAAAATGGGGATTTGGGGAAACTCAAAAAAAACCCATTCAAACCCAATACCAACCATTAACCACAAACAAATACCCAGCTTTTTGCATAATAAAGGGTTTTACTAAAGAGGCCCATGGCCCATTTCAAAAAATCCATCAAAAATATCAACCCATTTGGGAATACCAACCCAAAACACAACCCCAAGTCATTAGTGGGTATCAAACCCATTTTAAAACCCAAATTTTCCCCTTTAAAATTTAGAATTTAAAAAAGTTTCGATTTCCTCCTCAATACCCAATCCCATGAGTTAACAACATGGCTGGGTTAAACAAAAACTGCTTTAGGCAATTTAACCAGGGATTTTAATTTATCACTGGAAACCAAATTTTCCACTTTTAAAATTTTAAATTTACTATTTTGGTTTTTCTCAATTTACCTTTCAGTTTCAATTTCCTCCGGGCTAAAAAGGTGGTCCACTTAATTTTTGGCCCATTAAGCCAAAAAATTAGGGCAAAATTGATTTCCCAAAATTACTAAAAAACAAATCGATTTACCCCAAAATTAATTCTCAAAAAACCCGGTTTCTTTTTTTTTATTTTTAAAAAAGATTTTTAAAAATTTTTTTATAATTTTTAATCCACCCAACCGCCTACAAGGTTACTAAACCTTAATTAACTATTCAAATCAAACAGTTCCCCTTAAAATTTCTTAAAACCTACAATTAAAATTTAAGAAATTAAGCAATCATTAACAAATTTTTTCAAGTTTCCAATTCATTTTACTAACTGCTTCCTCCATACAAATCATTTTAATGGACAGAAACCCAAATAAGTTCCGTTAATTTTCCCTGAAAATAGACTCATTATCTTTATCCTAAAATTTTCAAATTTTTGGTTTCCAATCAATACCGTTTTTCCAAATTTCCATTTTCACTTTTCAATTACCACCTTTTCAAAATTTTTCAAATTCAAAATATTTCTTGTTTTTCCTTTAAACTAACCAAATTTTTAATTTTAAAAATTATTCCATTTTTTTTTCCAAAAATAAACCCCTTTTTCCCATTTTTTCCAAATTTTTTAAAAAAAAAAAAAAATTTTCCCAAATTTAAAAATTCAAAAATTTAAACAAAATAAACAATTTAAAAATAAAATTTTCTTTCCCAAAAAACAAGTTTTTTCCCTTAACTTCCCATTTTACAAAAAAACTCCCCCTTTCTTATTTTAATTCATATAAATCTTAAAACAAAAAATAAAATTACTTAAATTAATAAACAAAAGAACCATAACCTAAAAAAACAAGGACCAAAACCACCTTAATTTTCCTTCCTAAACCAATATCAAATTTTCCTTTTTTTCCTTAATTTGTATATGAACAAAATGGACAAAACTTTGCTTTTCACCCTTTTTCTTTTAATAAAATTTTATATTTCTCCATTTAATTCTTTAATGCATAAATTTTATCATAAACATTTCCTAACCCATTTCATAAAATTTACCCCCTTTATGGAACAATAACCTAATTGGCTTTACCTAACCTTTTCTTTGCAATTTTACCATAAATTAATTATCAAACTTTTTCTCCAAATATCTCCCTTCTTAAAGGGATTTGTCTCAAATTCCCCTATTTTCACCCAATTTGGATTTTTTAGCCTTGCTTTTCAAACTTTTCCAAAGTTCTTTTCTTTTACCCCTTTTTTAGGAACAAAAATTAACTAAAATTCCTTTCATCAAGTTGGGCTTTCAAGGGCCCACTAACAAATTAAACCTATCCAAACCAGATTTTAAAATTGCTTCTCTCCCAAAAAATTTTCAAATTTCCTAACCAAAAGTGGGGTATTGTTGTTCATTTTGTAAACTCAATTTCTCCTTCCTTAATTTTGAAAAAACCAAAGACTATGTCAATATTTTCCTTTCTTCCCCCAAAGGGCCCACTTAATCAAAAACTTCCACTCTAATCCCAATAAAATTTTCCTCATTTTAACTTGAGCATTCCCACCACTTACCTTGCCTTACACGAATTAATAATTTTAAATCAACCATTCCTTTGTAATTCACCCTTTGATAACAAATCTTAAGACCTTTTCCTTTAAAACCTTTTCCCGCTGTTTTCCAAACAAGGCAAAATTCTCCCCCAATTTCATGGTCAAAATTTCCCAACTTGTAGTATCGCAACCAACTTTCGATTCCGCACCAAACCCCGGGTCAACCCCAAACCAAAATCACCCCTTCCAAAACACAAGTCTTAAAATTAACTTTCTTCAACCAAAATTCCCTTTTCATCCAAAAAATTTTCCTTTTTTTGTCGAGGTGCCCCATCAGTCCTTCCCAAAATTCTATTCCCGCCAATTAGGAAATGATTTGAACCCCGGTTACCCAAAACGTTCAATTTTCGATCCATTAACCCCAAAGAGCCCTGTCCAAAAGGTTACCCCTAACCAAAATTCAACTTTCTTAAAAGGTTTTCTCCCTTTAAACTTAAACTATAAGATCACATTTTCGTTTCCAATTATAGATTGCAATGACAAAAATCCAAAAATGGTTGGAACCCTTTAAAATCCATAAACCCGCAACCTTCTTTCCAAATGGCAAACCGTCCTAAGACCAACCGGCTTAAGCCCTTTAACCCCTAATTAAACATTTAATTTAAATTTCTTGGAAAACCATCTTTGGGGAAAAAAGGGGAAGGTCTTATTTTAACCCCTTGTTCCCGGCATTCAAGCCTCCAAAATCTCCTTCTTTTTCCAATACACCTCTTCCCTGAAGACACCTTCCAATAAAGCCCCTTCCAACAATTTTTTAAACTTTAACTCTTAATCCCCCATTAAAAATTTTAAACAAACCCATTCCCAACTTTTTCCAAAAATTTCCTTTGGGGCAATCCCGAAGCCCAAAAAAGGAATCCTTTTTTAAATTTCCCCTCACCCTCCTCTCCGAATCCAAAAACCTTGGCCTAAATTTTTGTCCATTTTCCTTAAGCCACCCAAGGAAAATAACCCCCACCTATACCTAACCCCTCACCTTTTTTCTTAAACCCATTTGTTCCCAATCCCTCACCTTTCCAAAACCTCCATTCCCGAAAGGCAAACCCTAAAGAACTCCTCATCCCAAAACCTTGTTAGTTTCAATTTCCTTCACTTTGTCTACCCTCCGAAAGGACCCAAGGCTTAGAAATCCCCCTCCTCTTCAAAGGCCCAATTCAAATCCGCCGGGTCCAACCAATATTTCCGACGGGCAAGAACCCCTTAAAGACCCTCCTTTCCCAAGTATTCAAATAATCCCAATTTTTTGTTCAATTTTAAACCCTTTCCAAACCAAATTCCGTAAATATTTGGTCCATAACCCCATTTTCCGTTTGGGGTACCCCAGGGTATGTTTTCTAAGGAAATATTAATACCTTAATTTCCCCGAGTAGTTCAATATCGATTTATCTTTTCAAATTTTATGCCTTCAAATTCCAAATTTAACGAGTTTTTGAATCCTTTTAAATTTTTTTCAAAATCGTTGACCCCCACGATTTTCCATGGTTTCGTAATACCTATTTAAACCAAATTTGGATGTAATTCAAAAAATTTCAAACGAAAATTTCCTTAAAATTAATATTCAAAGATTAAATTTTAGAATGAGTTTTATTCAAAAATTTTACTTTCAAAAAAGTTTTGTAAACCCATTCCACCATTGTTCAACCTCTCGATTCATTGAGACCCCAAACCCCCCTTAGGCTATGATAATCAAAAGAAAAAATTTCCATTTAAGTCCGAAAATATTATTTAAAAATTTTCATTGGGTGGTAATGGAATCCAAACCTGCTTTGAAAAAGGGTTAACCATCATCCTTAATAAATCCTTCTTAATTAACATATACCCCATTCCAATTAACGCTTATTTCTAAAACCACTTAACCTTTAAAAAGGATTAATTTTGGAAAAATTTAAATTTTTGGTTTTAATTGGATTACTAACACGTTAATCTAACTATTCAAATACAAACTACGATTAACCCCTTAAAATATTCTTCCAACCACACCTACAGATCATAGTAAGCTTATAAGAAATCAATAAGCAACTCATTAACAAATTTTGTCAATGTTTACCACATAATCATAATTTCACTGCAAGCTGTCTTCCTGAGCAACAGTCACTAAATCATTTATAACTGGAGCTACGAAACTCCAAATCAAGTTCCGTTAATTTTCCTGAAAATAGACTCATATATCTTCTATCCATAAAATTTTCAGAATTTTGGTTTAGCCAATCAATACCAGATTTTTCTCAAAGTTTCCCATGTTTCACTGTTTGACTAATCTGACCACCCTTCATTACGAATCAAATTTCTCATTGTACAGAATTCAAAATATGTTCTTGTTTATTCCATTTGAAACTAGACTCATTAAGCTTTAATTACATAATTTATTAAGCTTCTAATTCATCTCCCACAATTTATGGTGATTTTCCAAAGTCACGTTACTGCTGCTGTCCCAAGCAGATTTATTACCAAATCACTCTTTCATACACCTATCTTGCATGCATGTTATTTAAACATGTATATCACCAATCAATCATCACATATCTATGATTTTTACTTAAGCATAATCTCCATTTCATCATTTTAAAGCACAACATATTAGCCGATTTTTCCCTTTAGCATCTAAGGCACATGCATGCTCATTTGTTTGGCTCAACTTCACCTATCTTCCATTTTTCATCAAAAGAACATGAAACAACAACCATTTCCTTCATTTTAATTCATGACTAAATGCTTACAACACAACTAAAAATCAAAATATACTTCAAGAGTTAAGGTAGAATCAAGAAGAACTCATGAACCTCAAAATAGAAGCAAGGTACCAAGAACTCACCTTCAATTTTCCTCCTCCTAATGACCGAATACTCAAGAGCTTTCTCCTCTCCTTTCTCTTCTCTAACTTTCAGCTATGATGAACAAAGATGGACAAAACTTTGTTCTTTTCACCCCTTTTTCTTTTAATAAAACTTTATATTTCATCCATTTAATTCTTTAATACAAAAGACATGAAATTCTTATCATGAAACATTTACCTAACCCATTATCATGAAACATTTACCTAACCCATTATCATGGAACATTTACCTAACCTATTATCATGGAACATTTACCTAACCTATTATCAATTTGTATCAATTTGTACCATAAATTATGGATATCAAGTGTACATTTTGTCTACAACAACATGATGGCTGGCCACTTCATGTAAAATGGGAGGTTTGTCATGCAAATCCTCCTATTTTGCACTCCTATTTATTTGGCCACTTCAATTTAGCCTATAGCATTTTCAAACATTTTCACATAGGTTCTATTTCATAATTTCACCCCCTTTTTCTTATGGAACAAAAATTAACTAAAATTGCCGGGTTCTATCTTAAGCTTGGGCTTTCTAGAGGCCCACTAACATAATTAAACCTATGCCAACATTCACAGGATTTCCGAAATTTGGGGCGTTACAATGTGTGTTTGAAGCTTATGTTCATGATGATCATAACTTTTTTCTTGACCTTAGTGCTGGATATGGAGTCCCCACATGTGATGATTGGGAAAATGTTCGAAGAGTTACAAAAGTGCTTAAGCCTTTTCATGAACTTACATTGAAGGTGTCTGGATCATTACATGTCACCTCTAATACTTTTTTTGAAGTAGTCACAGATGTGCATTGTCTTCTTGATGGGTGGAAACATTGTGGGGATTTAGACATAATGTCTATGGCTTCAAAAATGAATGACAAGTACAAGAAGTACTGGGGTGATTCAAAAGTGATGAACTTGCTTATTTATCTAGCAGCTTATCTTTGACCCACGACATAAAATTGATTTTCTTGCATTTGGAGTCAACTTGCTTTTTCCTACTATTGCAGATGACATTATAAGGATGGTCAATAGAGAATTGCATTATTTGTTTGATGAATATTCTGCAATTATTGAGGGAAATCATCACATGAACGTTGAAGTTGAAAGTAATTTTCCTACTAGAGCTCCAAGTTCAAGTGAAAATGAAATAGATCAAGTAAAACCGAAGATAGGCTTAGTCATGCAACAATATATGAAGAAAAAACAACGTGTTGGCTTGGAAAGTAAATCGGAGTTGGATAGATATTTGGGAGAAGATTGTGAAAATAATTCAGATTCATTTGATTTGTTATTGTGGTGGAAAGTTAATAGTCCAAGATTCCCAATTGTTGCGAAATGGCTCGAGATGTGTTATCCGTTCCTATCTCAACCATTGCATCCGAAAGTGTTTTTAGCACGAGTGGACGTGTACTAGATAATTTTAGAAGTTCTTTGACTCCTTCTATGGTTGAGGCTTTGGTTTGCACACAAGATTGGCTTCGAAGGTCAAAAGATCCTATCAACCTTGAGGAGTATGTGGAGGAACTTCAAAATATAGATGATGGTAAGGGACTAACTTTAATCCAAAAGGTTAATTGCTTATTTTATTTATTTTTATAAATATTCTCACAATTTAACTAACATTTTTCTCTTTTGATATTTATTAGAATTGTCAAAGTTATCGGAACATGAAGGTGGTAACATACTTAACTACAACTCACAAAATTGAATGTTTATTTTTAATTTTTCTAGTAAAGATTTTCATAGTTTAAGAATACATTTTTATTTTTGTTATAGAATTGTCGGTACTATCTACAGTGTTTGAAGAAGATGAAGCTTGAAGATAGTTTGATTTTAACTTTTTGGAATAGATATTTTGTTAAACCTTATGAAAACTTCAACCTTGCATTTGCTTTGATTTGGTCAAAACAATTGGTTAAACTTTGGATTTTGTTGTGTACAAAGCTTGAATTTATTTTGTTGAATTCGAGTCTTGGAGTGCCACACCATGACCATCTATATTATACTTTTGGTGTGTAATTTTGTTATATCATATTTTGTGTAGTAGTGACATGTATCCCTATATCATGCTTTTGGTATATCATTTTGCTATCTTGTGTATAAGATAGTTCTTGATGCATAATTATGCACTATGTAAATATAATTATGCGTGTGGTGTAATAGCTTATGTAGTTGACTCAAATTATGGCTACAATGATCATCTTGGAACGTTATATATAGTTATTTTGCATGCCTAAAATAGTTCTTTACATGTAATTATTTAGTAAATTATATTGTTTATGTAGTTAAATAATATTGTACTTCGTTTACTAGTTAAATAATCGGTCCATGTAAACGCAATATTGAGTGTAAATAATAGGATTCGTTAACTTGATTCGACTCGACTCGAAATTTTTTCACTCGATTCGACTCGATTTGAAAAAATTTCAAATTGAATTCGGTTGCAAAAATAGGATTCGTCAACTCGACTAACTCGAAATTTTTTGACTCGATTCGACTCGACTCGATCGAATACTCACCCCTACTGGTGATAACTCTAACCTTAATTTCTCCATGAAATTGAAGATTCAAGAAAAGCCAATGTGACAGACAACTGCACTATCTCCTGCACCACTTCTGATGATCAGTTATTAGTAATTCTAGTACTTGAGAATAGATTCAGTTTTTTAAGATTTATAACGGATTTATTGTTCTTTTCTGCTTGATATGATGAATCTGTTTATGTTCTGTTACGGGAATTTACCTTGACAAAGGTTTGGTTCAGATGAAATGCTATGTGAATGCCTTATTGCACAAGGGGTCAATCACTCGATGGTTTGGTTAATTGGAGTCATGCTTACTGAATTTTATGAAGCAATTTTGTGATACATTTATGACAGACACAGTTTACTTATTGAATCTAAAATTTTCTCTAATTTCCTGCTTATCATTTTCATTTGAAAACAAAAAGAAGTTAATTATTGGAGATTAAATGCAAGGGATTGATGGCATTGTGAAAAGAAATTTATAATCACTTGGCTTTTTCCTTTTTTGGTTTTAGGCCGCATGTTTTAGATTGTTTATCCTAATCTTAGTAATTCTAGTTTTTGGATTTTGAAATTATAAAAATATAAAATTATTAAAAGAAAAGCTTAATTCACAATTTGGTTCATGAAGTAAACTCGTTTTCTCACTTTAACACCTAAATATTTTTCCAATTTGATACCAAAGAGTTGTTTAATTATGGTTTTTGGTCCAATTTTTTAACAGACTTGAAAAAAAAATATACAAATTGATAGTTTTTTTAGCCAATGAAAAAAATGGCAGGTGACGTTTCTTTTGTACAACTTATAGATTTTCTTTTTCCAAATATAAACTTTAAAAAATGTAAAAATATATATAAAAATAAAGAAAATATATATATACATAATTTTAAAATGCATATAATTTTTAAAATTATAAAAATAGAAAGAATTGTTCTGTTGTGATTTAAGTATTTATTATTCTTACTCACAAACTACGTATGTTCCTCACCGTCGTCATTTAACGTCTTCTCTAACATTAAATTGTTGATCCAAAACTACTAAAGTGAAGTGTAAAACCTCCTATTTAGATCTATAGCTCAAAAATTGTGAGGTCACTTCCAAAACTTTTAAAAAAAATTTGTCCTTCAATCTCCTATTCCTATTAGTGACATGGATTATGAATTGATTTTGAGATGTCTTTCTACTATTGAATTCGCTAGTAGTAGTTTGACGAAAACAACAATGACATCTTTAACAACAATTTATATATAAATAAATAATAAAAATTAGGAGTTTAATAATTTATATGCAACAAATTACTAGAATATAATAATTGATGTGTCCTCTTTTAAAATAAAACTCTTAAATCAAACAAACACTTAAATGCTTAAAATCTACATTTTATTTTTTAAAAATATTTTTTAACAATAATAAACGACCAAGACTTGGAGTCAACAACTCGATGTGTAAGTCCAGAGAATTCGCAATAATGCAAAAGAAAAAGAAAAACACTAACTATTCAAGTACACTTAAATTTGCTGGGTGAATTTGTAGCTTTTTAAAAAGGAAAAACTTTATATATAATACTAAATCATTTAATTATCTTTTTCTACATCAGAATCAGATGTTCATCCACTTATGTTAGAATCCAACTCATTACAAGATCTCCTAGTTTTTACTATGTACAAGTCCTGGTGATGACTCTGACCTTAATTTCATCATAAAATTGAAAGTTCAAGAAAAGCCACCGTCACAGACAACTGTACTATTTCCCACACCACTTATGATTATAGTTATGAATAATTGTAATACTTGAGAATAGATTTAGTTTTTTGGTTTTTCTTTTCTGCTTGTTTGTGTTCTATTATGGGAATTTACTTTGACAATGGTTTGGTTCAGATGAATTGCAATATGAATGCATTAATTATTCCATAAGGGGTCAATTACTCCATGGTTTGATTAGCTGAACTCATTCTCACTGAGTTTTAGGAAGCCATTTTGTGATCCATTCATGACAGACTCGCTATAATCTTAGTAATGTAGGTTTCTGGATTTTTTTTTAAAAATTGAGAATTTATTTTGAAATTATAAAAGAAATATAAAATTATTTTAAAACTTAATTTATGATTTGATTCTTGAACTATACTCGCTTTTTAATTTGATACCTATTTTTTGTTTCAATTTAGTATTTAAAAATTGTTCTAATAAAAAAATGCCAGGTTACCTTTCTTCTGTAAAACATATAAAAATAACACCATGTGTCATTTTTTCATTGGCTAACACAACTACCAGAATTTTTTAACTTCCATTCAAAAATTCAACAAAAAATCATTCCAAAACAATATTTTAATTACCAAATTAGGACAAAAAAATTTAGTTATCAAAGTAAAAAACGAGTATATTTTAGAAGTCTAATCGTGAATTAAGCCTTAAGAAAATAATATCTAATTATTTAGAATAAATTTCAACAAATTAATCTTTAGATTTAATTGAACTTAAATATTATTTTTCTAGATTCATTTTGGAAATATATTTTGAATTTTTAGATTTCATATATAATTTTTTTTAAGAAAAGCAGGTGATGACAATGTTAAAATAGATTAGACTGTTTAAAGGATCCCAAATTCAAAATTAATGTAAACAAAAAAATATATAAAGGTTAAATTAAAAGAAATTATCAAGTTAGCGAAGTAAACGTTGTTTTATTCTTTTCCAACTCGTCAAAAGTGGTGTACGAACAAGTAGTAATGTATTGATTTTGGTACATTAACAAAAGCAAGACAAAGTCGAAGAACATAGTAAGCAAACAGTTCAAATAAACAAAGCATAGAAAAATACTACTGTTAAAGTCAATAACAAATTATGTGTTTAATTCTAAGCAATATAGTCTTGAATGCCGCTACATGCATGCTATTCTTGTCAGTTGAAGCCTACGCTGATTATATATTTAACATGAAATGTTTTTTCCGTTACCTATCCGTATAAACCACGAACAACAAAATATAGAAAAAAGCAAATATAAATATTTTATGTGAAAAATATTTTCAAAGAGGATAAAAACCACCGGAAAAGGAAGATTTAACTTTTCACTAAATGAATAAACAAACGAGAGTATAATATGAAGAAAATAATCTAAATGTACAATATGTATATTACCCAAAACCCTGAATACGAAGCTCAAAATCTCAAAAAACAAATCGATAAACAAAACCCTAAACCTCATATGACACTCACAAAAAGGGTATAAAATACTCTCCAGAATTACCACAAAACTCTTACTAAAATTCTTATGTGACTACATCTTGTCGCTCTCAAAGAAAAGTTTTCGCTATTTGGCACATCAAAATAGAGATATAATAGCCCCCTTAAATAGTCTAACATTAAATTTCTAATCATGCTTGCTTAAAATATCCCTGAAGTAATTAGAATTTAACTGGAAAAGTATAACAGAATTTAATCGAGAGAAGAATACGAGACACACCTCACATTAAAAATATGAAACATTTCTATATCCCAAACAATAAAATGATTTGTAATAATAACATATTGTATATTGTAAATTAGACAACCCAATCGAAATTGATTTTTTTTGAAAACTAAAATTAGAAATCGGAAAAATAGGTCAAAATAAAATCACAATTTATGTTTGACCCCAAAGTTTTCTAAAGTTGTTTTAGTTTGATTTCTTGTATACAGTTTATAATTTTAATATCAAATTTGGTAACATTTTTAGTTTTATTTTGTAAGCTAGTACAAAGTAGTATCTAAATATTAATTGGGATAAATCCCAAAATTATATATGAACTATGGTTTAATGTGCAATTGTATACATGAATTTTGATTTTGTATAATTTTATACATGAAATTTTGATTTGATCCAATTCTTGTAAATTATTAACACATTATTGATATAGCATCATTTTATATTTATTTATTACATACATAAATAATTATAAATTGCATACATAAATAATTATATTTATCCAATATAAAATAAATTGATATATTTATTTCTTTAAATGTGTATGATTAAATAGAAATTAAAGTTTCACGTGTATAATTGCACCAAATTAAAGTTCATGTATACAATTGCACATTAAATCAAAGTTAATGTATACTTTTGATATTTATCTAATATTAATTTGGTAGAAAAATATTTGGCAACATTTTTAGTTTAATTTAGTAAATTAATACAAACTAGTATCTAAATATTAATTTAGAAAAAAATAATGTTAAATAATTACAATATCTAAATATAAATTAGTATTTAAATATTAATTTGATAAAAAATAAACTTAAATAATTGCATTATCTAATACAAATTCAGCAGTTAACCTACTTTGGTTTTTTAAATGTTAATTTGGATGACCAAGGCTAGTTTGAATTGTAAAACACTTTATTCAAGGTGTGGACCAAGCCTACTTTGAATAAGTTAGTTTATATAAATATTGTAACCACCCAATTAGTTTATATAAATATTGTAACCACCCAAACCCAGCCTAAACATTACGGTTGAATTCAAAAGATTACATTAACCACAAAAATAGCCTAGCAGAACTATCGGAGTTTAAAAAATAATCTTTTTAAAACATTTGCTTACTTTAGTAGAGAAACTTAACAAGTTTCCAAAATGTACAATTTCTTTCAAAAACCGATTGATTCTATTGATTACTTTGCAAAAGTTGATTATTAGTTTTATATGTTTCTCAATTCTCATTTACATAACAATGCAGCGGAAAAGTGATATTTAACATAATTCTAATAAAAACCATAATTTATGCATAATTAATTCAAAATCCAAGTTTCAATATCCTAAAATCAAATTTAATATCATGCATGCCAAATAAACCCAAAACTTAAGTCTCATACCACAATTCAAATAAAACAATATAGTTCCACATAACAAAATTTATAATAGTAAGTCTAAAATATTTATAAGGAAAATATTAATCAGATCTGAGACCTTTCAAATACCGAGTTTGCGTCTGAACCTTATAGGTTATCTGTAAAGATGAAAATTAAAATATTAATTTTAAGTTTCATTCCTTTATGTCATAAAACTTGAAAATTTATGTAACAAATTGATCGTGTAATTCCCCCTAACCCATATCCATAGTCGGAGTAAGGTTACGAGGTATTGCTTGTAACGCCCCAATTTTCGGGAATTCTGTGAATGTTGGAAAAATTTCATGCTTTAATTTTGTCATTTGTGAGTGAAATTATGAAATAGGACCTATGTGAAAATGTTTGAAAATGCTATAGGCTAAATTGAAGTGACCAAATAAATAGGAGTGCAAAATAGGAGGATTTGCATGACAAACCTCCCATTTTACATGAAGTGGCCAGCCATCATGTTGAATGTAGACAAAATGTACACTTGATATCCATAATTTATGGTACAAATTGATACAAATTGATAATAGGTTAGGTAAATGTTTCATGATAATGTGTTAGGTAAATGTTTCATGATAATGTGTTAGGTAAATGTTTCATGATAATGGGTTAGGTAAATGTTTTATGATAATGTGTTAGGTAAATGTTTCATGATAATGTGTTAGGTAAATGTTTCATGATAAGAATTTCATGTCTTTTGTATTAAAGAATTAAATGGATGAAATATGAAGTTTTATTAAAAGAAAAAGGGGTGAAAAGAACAAAGTTTTGTTCATCTTTGTTCATCATAGCTGAAAGTTAGAGAAGAGAAAGGAGAGGAGAAAGCTCTTGAGTATTCGGTCATTAGGAGGAGGAAAATTGAAGGTAAGTTCTTGTTACCTTGCTTCTATTTTGAGGTTCATGAGTTCTTCTTGATTCTACCTTAACTCTTGAAGTATATTTTGATTTTTAGTTGTGTTGTGAGCATTTAGTCATGAATTAAAATGAAGGAAATGGTTGTTGTTTCATGTTCTTTTGATGAAAAATGGAAGATAGGTGAAGTTGAGCCAAACAAATGAGCATGCATGTGCCTTAGATGTTAAAGGGAAAAATCAGCTAACATGTTGTGCTTTAAAATGATGAAATAGAGATTATACTTAAGTAAAATCATAGATATGTGATGATTGATTGGTGATATACATGTTTAAATAACATGCATGCAAGGTATGTGTGAAAGAGTGATTTGGTAATAAATCTGCTTGGGACAGCAGCAGTAACGTGACTTTGGAAAATCACCGTAAATTGTGGGAGATGAGTTAGAAGCTGCATAAATTATGTAATTAAAGCTTATTGAGTCTAGTTTCTAATGGAATAAACAAGAACATATTTTGAATTCTGTACAATGAGAAATTTGATTCGTAATGAAGGGTGGTCAGATTAGTCAAACAGTGAAACATGGGAAACTTTGAGAAAAATCTGGTATTGATTGGCTAAACCAAAAATTCTGAAAATTTTATGGATAGAAGATATATGAGTCTATTTTCAGGGAAAATTAACGGAACTTGATTTGGAGTTTCGTAGCTCCAGTTATAAATGATTTAGTGACTGTTGCTCAGGAAGACAGCTTGCAGTGAAATTATGATTATGTGGTAAACATTGACAAAAATTTGTTAATGAGTTGCTTATTGATTTCTTATAAGCTTACTATGATCTGTAGGTGTGGTTGGAAGAATATTTTAAGGGGTTAATACGTAGTTTGTATTTGAATAGTTAGATTAACGTGTTAGTAATCCAATTGTAGGCGGTTCGTGTGTGGATCTCGTCAGCATATCGTCGCAAACAGGTGTGTAACTAACACCCTCTTTCTTTGTCTAGATCGGCAAAAGCCGAAAAGCCGAAATGCCGAAAACCGGTATTTTGTAGAATTCCGAGTGTGCGAATGCTCGTGAGGTAAATCGATTAATGTTTTTGGTAAGCTGCAATGTTTGGACTGCAAAGTGCATGATTTCTGTGCCCTCGATATTTTTGGGCTTAATGGGCCAAAATTGGAATGATGGGCCAACGGGCCCAATTCGGTAAGAACACTCTGACGTGATTACGTTAGTACGTGAAAAGTAGGAATATGCATGAAAACCCTAAAATAGATAAATTACTGAAATACCTTTAAAAGTGGAAAATTTACGCTTTACCCCTAGTAGATAAATTACTCAAATACCCCTAGGGTTAAATTGACCTAAATGCATGTTTGACGTTGTTATTTACTGCATGCCATGTTGTTATTATCTGATGCATGGGATTGGGATATTGACGGAGGAAGTACTGAAAGTGGCTTGTCCACGATGGAGGCTTTGCCTCAATTTATCGTTAATCGAGCAGCAAAGGTCAAGAATCGTGGAGTGTTGGGTGGGTGGGTTGAGCTATTCCCACATGGAGTGTATGGCTGGTACGGTGGAGTGTAGTGGTTGGTGGGTTGAGTAGTCTCCCAAATGGGCTTGCATATGTTATTGATGTTGCATGTATTTTGAAATGGGCCTATGGGCCATCTGTTATCTGAATAAGGGCTAAGGCCCGCTTTATTGTAATTTGAAAAGGGCTCGCCCAAGACCACTATTACCCAAATGGGCTTGCATATGTTTACTGATGTTGCATGTATTTTGAAATGGGCCTATGGGCCATATCATTATCTGAATAAGGGCTAAGGCCCGCTTTATTGTAAATCTGAAAAGGGCTCGCCCAAGACCACTCATTATTCGAATGGGCTTAGGCCCAATAGGCTTGAGTGACTTGGGCTTTGAATGGGTTTTCCTTATACACCGAGTTTCCCAAACTCACCCCTTTTATTTTCATCCACGCAGAAATCCCCAACCATAGTGGGCTTGAAGTCGTGAGGAATTGAGTGGCCACCCGCTCGAAAGTTTGATTTTCTTCTCGTGAACTGGACATCCTTTTATTTACGTTTGAAGTTTTTGGGCTTTTAAATGTAATAAGGCCGCTTAATTATTTTTGATGGTTTTAATATGTATTACTAAGATAGGTAATACTTATTTTAACTGTTGAAATTGGATAGGTTTAGGGCGCGTTTTCAAAAACAACAATTGATTTCAAAATAACACGACAACAAGCAAAGCTTCCGCAATGAAAGTATTTTCCAAAATTAATCACTTTTCCTAAAAATGACTTAATCAAATCGGTTTCCTAGAAATATCCATGACGTTAAGGTGTGGCAATGGCGGTATGCATGTCTAGGATTGGATCCAAAGGGAGCTTGGTACTTAAGCAGTCCGATGGACTCACCACCTCTTTTCCGATTTCCTACCTGGTGCACAGCTTCCATTCACTTTAACCTTTAATGAATTAATCTTTTGAACATCAAGTACGATTTTCTGGACTTAGAATGGATTTTTTTTTAATGTTTTTGATGTGGCATGCCGGATCCGGCTATAACTTTTGGGCCGGGTTTGGGGTGCTACATTGCTGATCAATTTACAACATGTAGCATACTATTATCAACTTAAAGCATTCATTCCCATAAATCATTCAACACAATCACATTGTCCCTTATAAGGGCTTACGAGGCCAAAAACGTGCATTAGAAGTAGTTTAGGACTAAACCGATAACTCAAGAAACTTTTATGTAACTTAGAAATTTTTTCAAACTGCAGGGGTCACACGCCCGTGTGCCCCTACCGTGTGCCTCACACGGCCAAGTGACACTCCCGTGTCTTCCGACCATGTAACTCTCTAACTTGCCCCATACGGCCAGACCACACTCCTGTGTGTCTAGCCCGTGTTTAGGCCATGTGGAAATAGGGCATACATACTGACTTGTACTACACGGCCAGACCGCACGCCCATGTGCCTCGACCGTGTGATCAAGATAGGCCATTTTCCAAGCCATTCTGCCACCCAATTTGTGCACATTAATACCAAACTCAAATAGCATCAAAATAAGGCAAAAATGTACCATCTCCAATACACAAAAGGCAACCAATTAAATCTCAATACATGGACAATTCATGCCATTATAATAACACTTATTCCAAAACCCCAAATCACTGCCATTCACCTAGCTAAATGCTTGCTAAAACAAGATCAAAACATGCTTTCCCAATATCAACAATGCAAGTATCTAAACACCAACTTAGACCATTCAAATTCATACAAAAAACTCATCATTTTGATCCAATAATGTGGCTACCATCAAATATGCATTATTTACCTAAATTCACTAGCATATCAATACCCAAAATGCTACTATTTGATATCCATAATACTTAACATCAACAGGCATTACTATTTTATTCATCAACTTATAACATAAGCCATTTGCACAATTATAAACACAATTTAATTAACCAAATTATGCCAACTTCCTTGGCTATATACACACCAAACATAGATATTCATAAGCCAACTCAAATGGCTATTTCATTCACCAACATGACACAAGCCTATACATGCCATATACCAAATATACATAATTCAAAAGTACCAAAAAGATATTCGATAGTGTGATGATGTTCCCGACGATTCCCAGATTCGAGCTAACCTTGATTCACTATAAAACATAGAAAAATAACACAAAATAAGCTTCATAGCTTAGTAAGCTCGTAAGTGAAAACTCAATTCATTGAATAAATGTAATTCAACTAATTACACATTCTAAAATCATATACTCATTAATTACAAACCTTTCTCATGTCTCAAAACATGATCAAATATAATCTCATCGAACTTCCACTATTTAATACTCAAATAGGTTCTGTATATACCTGCATCTCCTCGTACTAACCTCTTTCTCGACCACATCATTTGTTTACCCGTTTAACCATTCGGATAGAATTTGGATACTCAGGAATCTTATCCGATAAGTACCTATACCATGGCCCATAGCCAACTCAAGGTAACTTATCCCGAAGTACCTATACCGTGGCCCGTAGCCAAATCAAGGTAACTCCTCCCTGAAATACCTATGCCATGGCCGGTAGCCAAATCAAGGTATCACTCGCACCCGTAGTGCTGATATTATGGCCCGAAGCCAACACAATAACCTAATGACATGTCACTAGCATCCTAAACTATTCCTAAGGTTCAACCGGGAAGTTACACTTGTCGATTTCCTCGTCGAACACATTCGTAGAGTCATATTCACAATTCAAACATTATCTGTAATCTCATAATCACAGTTTGTGCAATATCAAAGCATTTAACATAAATTTATAATAAAATTACCACATACAGACTTACCTCGTATTCAAAATTGACGGATTGGATCGACTACTCGATAGCCTTGCTTTTCCCCCGATCTAAATCCAAATTCTTTCTCTCTTGATCTAAATGTATTCAAAATTAACTTATTTAATCATCTACTTATCAATTAATCCAAAAATATACATTTGGGCATTTTTACACATTAGCCCCTAAACTTTCACATTTAATCAATTTAGTCCCTATTTCACAAATACACCAAATTCACATAATTCAACAAGACCGATGCTTGGCCGAATTTAACATATATTGCTAGCAGCCCATATTTTCAATTTATTCACACTTTCAACCACCACATTTCACATTTTCACAAATTAACCCCTTTTTGACATTTTTGTCAAAAATCACTTTACAAAACTAATTTAACTATCAACAACTATCCAAAATCCATCATCAACCATCAATTTACTCAAGTATTCAACAATGACAACATGTTAAATTTTTAACAATTTCAAAATCTAAGGTACGAGTTAGCTAGAATACGAAGCAACGATCTAAAAACCGTAGAAATTATTAAAAACTAACCTAAAAAATGGATACATGCAATCAAAACTCCATGGCCGAATATTGAAGCTATGAAAATGGCTTTTCTTCTTGCTATATTTTGGCTAGGAAGAAGATGGAAGCACTAAAATTGTTATTGTTTTATTAATATTAACATTAATAGCTAATTTACCATTTTAACCTTAGTAATAAACATATAAAATCATATAATGGATGTTCATCAATGTCCACTAAGGTTTAAAATGGTTTAATTACCATTTAAGGCCTTCATATTTAAAAGCCAAAGTCAATTAACACCTTTAAGTAATAGAATGTAGCTTTTGCATTTTACGTGATTTAGTCCTTTTATCAAATTAACCAACCAATCGATAAAATTAGCTCACGTAAATTTCACACATATCAAATAACCTGTTGTAAACATAAAAAATAATATTAAAATAATTTTTTGACATCGAATTTTTGGTTTCAAAACCACTGTTCTGATTTAACTAAAACCGGACTGTTACAGATCGTTCTACTTTATAAAAACTGAGAAATTTGTTTAAGAACTTAAAATTGTTAATTCTTTTTTTTTTTTTGTGATAAGCAAGAAAATATAATTACATCAAAATAAATTGAGCAAAAGCATCATTAGACTTAACTTGTTGAATAAACTCTACAACTTCGTTAGGGGCACCATTGAAGACCTGTCTTTCCCACTAAACTCATCTTATCCAAACAATCAACAGCATGATTAAGATCTCTAGATACATGTTTAATGTACCACTGCCTTTCAGTTCTAAAAATTCTTCGGATCCTCCTAAGCACTGTAATACTAGGATCTGTCATCAAACTTTCTTGTAATACCCTAACCACCTCCAGATTATCAGATTGGATCGTGACCTGTCTGAATCCTTTACTGAGTACCACTAAAAGACCATATAAAATTCCCGATAACTCAACCTCGAAAATTGAGCATCATCCCAAGTAGTGATTAAAATCAAAAATCCAATTCCCATGTTGGTCTCGTAAAACACCTCCAGCAGAAGCATTACCATCACCAATAGCTACTTCCTCATTAGTGAACAAATGTGTCCACGTATTGCCCATGGAAATCCAAGAATTATTAGATTGGTGGGAATGTTGGTAGCCTGTATGACTTAATACAAACTGTTGTGACTATATGAAGGAAACCTTGAGAGTTTTGAGGGTCGTCCAAGTGATATCCTAAAAGATGAAGAGATTCTTGTTCTCCTAGATGCGCCATGCAATTAACCCGAATAGATAAGACCAATTACCCAACATCTAGGAAATTGTACATGATGGGGAGATTAGAAGTCAACCATTCTTGTAGAGACCCGGAGAAGAATTGTTGTTGACTATCAAAAGGTATTATAACAACCCTTTTTAGTCAAATCAAAATAGTGGTTTTAGAACCACAAATTCGAGGTTGAAATAATTATTTTATTATTAATTTAATGTCTACAACATGATAGTATGATTGTGTGAAATTTTTGTTAGGAAATTTTATCGTTTGAATGCTTAATTTAATAAAAAGGACTAAATCACAAAAAGTGCAAAAGTGATATTCTAATAGCTAAAGGTATTACATGACTATGAAATTAAATAGTTAAAGGATTTATGTTACAATTACCCCATTTTTAATATGAGTGGACGTTCTTGGGCATAGAGGTGTGCATAGGCCGGGCTACTCGGCCCGGCCCGAAGGCCCGCCCGAAATGTGGGAGGGTTTGGGCAAAAATATGGGCCCGAAAAATGGGCTTGGATAAAAAAATAAGGCCCGTTTAAAAAATGGGCCAGGCCTCGGGTAAGGTATTTTTAGCCCGGGCTCGGCCCGACCCGAATTCACTAAAGGACAAAAAAAATCTGCATATTTTTTTTATTTTTGAATGTTATTTTCTTGTTGTTTTCTCCATATTTTGCTACCATTTTACTATTATGTTGCTATTATTTTGTTGTTATTCTTTGGATATTGTATAAAATTTATTTTATTGTTAATTTTCTTATTATTTTAAAGGCATTTGTTAATTTTTTTATTATTTTAGAAGCATTTGCTTCTTAAGTTGCATTTATCTTAGTGTTTTTAAGTCTATATATTTTTCAAAATCTATTTTCAATTTGTTGAGAAATATTTATTTTGATATTTTTAGTATTTTGATGTATTATATATATTTAAAAATAATAAAAAAATAATATAAAAAATTAATGCGGTGGGGTAGGCCTGGTTTTATTATTTTTATTCGGGTCGGGTTTGGGCAAAATTTTAGGCCCTTTTTTGGGCTCGGCCTGGCCCAAGCCCAATAAATGGGCATGATTTTTTAGTTGAGCCCTACCCGGCCTGGCCCATAAACACCTCTTCTTGGGCATCATTTAAGTGATTTTAATGTTTTGTAACAAAGGTTAATTTTGGTATTTGGTAGTTAAAGGTTAAAAAAAAAACATATTTTATGTTTATCATCTTACTTAGCTGAAATTAACAAGAATAGAAGCCATTTTTCATCTCCTTCATTTGGCCATGCTATCCTTGCTCATTTAGGTATGGTTTTTGTTCCATTTTTAATGATTTCTATGTTTTTGAGATCGAGGCAGCTTAATCTAGCTAGCCTTGGGACTAATTTCAAAAATGTTAAAGGTTTAGGGTTTTGCTATTAATGAATCTATGTGTATTTTGATGTTTGATGATAGAAAATGCATGCTTGTTGTTAGATAAACAAAATTTGTAAAGTGATTTTTGACAAATTTATCATTTAGGGATTTAATTGAGAAATATTAAAATTTTATGGTTAAATTGTGAAATAAATGAAAAATATGGGCTACAAGGGACTTAATTGAAATTCGGCTAGCGTGGGTATAGGTTGAATTGCATGATTTTGTATTTTTATGAGATAAGGACTAAATTGTAATATTAAGGGTAAAAGTGTAAAATTACCTTAACGCGATATATGGATTAAATTGAATAGATGAACAATTAAATAAGTTAATTTTGATTACATATAGATCAAGGAAAGTGAAATTCAGATTTAGATCAGGGGAAAAACAAAGTGTTGGATTAATCAATCAATTTCGCTGTTTTTGCATCCGATGTAAGTTTGTATGTTAATAAGCATTATTATAATTGTGTTTTAAATGATTTAATATTGAATAAATTCCCTAACCCATATCCGCTGCCAGAACAGGGTTTCGAAGCATTACTACCATTTGCAGATCACTTAAAAAAAATTTTAAATACTTACCGATTCAATGCATCATATAAATAAATATATTACCATTCAATCAACAGTTTAGCACTTGTATAAGCATCAAACAGCAACATTGTTAGTATACTTGCAGATATCTCATATAAATTCAACATTGATAGATCTATTTTCTCGACATATCGCACTTGAGTTTAATAATAGTCTCAACTTACATAATTTCCTTGTATCAGTATATCAAAGATAATCATATATGTACATGTCATGAAACATATCATGCTCTTACCGTTTCTTCATAAGCATATATCACTCATTTCATTATATCAATATTTCATGCTTCATCATTTCCATATATTTTATGTATATTTATTCCAGTAATAGCTTATATCTTAACATAAATTATATTCCGTGTACTTATACTTGTTTCGTTTATCTATCTTCATAATTATTTCATACAACTATTTTGTACATATATTTCCATATGACCAGTTCTTGTAAACATTTCACACAACCATTTCATATAATCATTCTTCATTTGATACGTATTACCTGAATATCAATTTTTCAATAGATGTCATAGCGTCTCCCATCCACAGCCTTATTTATCTTTGGCATGATGCCATAGTGTCTTTCAACTATGGCCTTACTCATTTTCTGTCATGTTGCCATGGTATCTTTCAACCATGGTCTTGTTCATTTCATATCACGTTGCCATGATATCCTTCAACCATGGTTTTACACATTTCATATCAGGTTGCCATGGTATCTTTCAACCATGGTCTTACACATTTCATATCAGAGAGCACACTCCCGCGAACCTCATCCTTACAGTGGGATTACCAGTCAAAGCTAAATCTCAGAATATAAACTCATAGAGTATTGTCGGGATTACCAGTCCAGGCTAAATCCCCTGCAACGACAATTACTCTAATGAGCTTGGATCTGAATTTCCAGTCCAGGCTAAATTCAGACCCTAATTCGGATTACCCGTCCGGGCTAGATCCTTTTTACCATCAATTCCTTTTTAGAGATCCATCGAAATTTCCTTTCATTCAACCAGATTTCTTCCCCTTTTTATCAAATATATCAATGTTTCATTAATTTTCATACAATGAACATTCAAATCATATTCACATCAATAACATGCAATCTCAAGCATTTAAGAATATAATTCAAGTTACACGAACTTACCTCATTGCTTGTTTGTGTTTATAATTTCATTAATCTGATATCTTTTCTTTTCCACGATCAAGTCTCATATTTGAGTCGTCTGGATCTTTATAAATAAATTTGATCATCATTTTCATTCATTTCATATTCTAATGCATTTAATTAATGCTCTAGGCAAAATTACCATTTTGCCTCTAAACTTTTAATTAATGACGATTTCATCCTTAGGGTCAGGAAAATAAAATTCTTGCAATTTAATCCTTATTTCCAGCTATTATTCTCATATGTATTAATAACAGTCCATGAATTCTATAAAATATCAGAATTTTCCATAATTTCAACACTTTTTAATTTAATCCCTAAAACATGTTTTTCCCTGATCTTGAACTAAATTAATAATTTCATTCAATTTTGTAATTTAAATAATAAAATAAACCATTTCATGCAATTTGGTCATTTCTGACATTTTTGCAAAATTGCCCATAAAGTTTTACTTTTATTCAATTTAGTCCATGAGCCTAAAATATACAAATTAGCCATGCTAGATGAATATTCATACATATTTTTCCTTCTCCTCCTCTCTATTCCACATCCTTAATGTAGATAACACACTTGTAAGTAACATTATCCATAATTTTTATTATTTACTTTTATGAATATTCAAGCTATCTATCTGCGTCATAGTCACTAAATTATTTATATCTAGAGCTATAGAACTCCAAATTAAGATCCGCTAATTTTCTCTGAAACTAGACTCATATATATTCTTACCATCAAATTTTCAGAACTTTTGGTTTACCCAATAAGTACAGTTTATTCTTTAAATTTACCCCTGTTCTGCTGTCTGACAGTTTTGGCCTTCTTCACTAAAAATTAATTATCTCCTCGTACAGAATTCGAATGATATTCTAGTTTGTTTCTATTGAAAATAGACTCATTAAGGATTATAAACATATAAATTTAAGACCATAATTATTTTTATCCAATTTTTTTATGATTTTACAAAGTCAGAACAGGGGAACCCGAAATCATTCTGACCTTGTCTAACATAATTCATCATATCTCATGATTTACAATTCTATTGCTTAAATAATTTCTTCTATAAGAAACTAGACTTAATAATATTTAATTTCATATTTTATTAATCCTATATTTAGATTTATACAATTTTTATGATTTTTCAAAGTTAGACTACTGCTGCTATCCAAAACTGTTTTAGTACAAGATATTAATTACCATGTTATAACACCCTTATTTTCTTTTTCTACACCATTTCTCATCACTTTCTCTTATTTTCTCTTCACTAACATATCAAAAACATAGGAGCTTATGTAAGAAAATTCTACTATAACATTATTTCCATGCTTTGTCAATAATAACAAACTTAAAAACATATTGAAATCTTGATATACTTACATTATTCTATTGATACTAATCTTTAACTTGATTTTCTCTCTTCTCCAGCTTCTCTTTCTTGAATCCAACTTGATATTCTAACTCCCCATGGTCTCCTTAACATTTTTCTCTCTTAGTAGCTATGGAAATTCTTTTGATTTCTAGGTGAAAATGGTGAATTTTTGGTGGAAGGACCAAATTGTAAAGAAAAGAAAATTTATTTCCTTTCCTTCTCTTCTAACGTTGGTTGCATGCATGGAAAGATAATGAAAATTCTTCATCTTTCCTTCCTTTTATACTAAACAATTAAGAATAAAATAATAATGAAATAATAATAAAATAATAAAATATCTCATTAAAATAATATATATCTAATTAAATAATCATAAAATATCATCAACATCATCATTACTTTCTAGATTTCTCTCTTCCAATTGACCATTTTGCCCTTTATTATCTTTTAAAATTTCATTCTTGAGTCATCATTTAATTTGGTAAAATTACAATTTAGTCCCTCATAGTTCTTCACCTATTCAATTTGGTCCTAATTCATCCATTTTCCTTAGTTTCTAGATCATTCCACTCTTAAAATATTTACACTATTGGTCCTTCAACTTTTTCATATTTACACTTTAACCCCTCAAATTTTGAGTATTTACTCTTGTGCAACAAAACTTTTCTCACTTTTATAATTTAGTCCTTTCTTGAATTAATATATCATAATATACTTCTCAATATTAACATAACTCAAAATTTCCCTTTTTGTCACTTTATTTCCTTATTTTACTATATCAAGGATAATATCTTACAAGAAAATTTTCGTGGTATTACATTTCTCTCCTTAAAATAAATTTCGTCCTCGAAATTTCCTTGTTTTCTTTTGATCATGAATTTCATTATTTCTATAGTTCTATAGTTTCTTTTCGTACATATTTACCCGGTTTATCATTTATATCCATTCTCTATCCTTTCATTTCACAATTTATTTTCAATACAATATTTCACATTTGCCTTTTAGAGCTTCTACCAACAGAAATAGAAAATAATATCATATGAATCTTATTATCAAGTGTTCTATCACATATATTGGCTTGGAAAACCAAAGAAAGATAGAGTAGTACCACTTGTGAATCAATCAGACTTGCGATAATTTCTGTCTATTAGCATATTTATCCAACCTTTCCATATATTGATTATAGCATCCAAACATGAACAGTTCCATATGCCTCTGAAAATATCAGTATATATAAGATACCCATATAAAATCTAAAAAAAAAATTTACTATAATATACCCAGTTATAACGGCTATATTCAAATATTTTTTCAATTTATTCACCAATCTATTGACAAAATTTCACATCATTTACTTCACTAAAAAAAAATGACCTTACGGATATGTTCAACAACGATTCGACAATGAGAAATCTCGGTTGAACATTAGGAATAGATTAGGATATGAATGACATGTCATTAGGGGTTATGTGATTGGGTGTTGGTCCGTACGTCCTACCGGTGGCTGAGTCATCCGGTATGTGTTGTGAATTCTCGTCAGCTTGTGTGAGCAGTATCGTGTAGCTACATCATGACTGTCAGCTTGTGTGAGCAGACCCGTTGATAGCTCAAGAGTGAGCATTATATGTGATATGCCATTGAGATAGCTTCGACTATATATGTGGCAATTAGGGTGCGAGATTCTCGAGTATCTGATAGTATTCCGAATGATTCAAAGGGTATATCAAAGATACGGATGAGTATGAGATTGATACGAGATGGTACAGGTATGTATATAAAGCGTATAAGCTTTGAATCAAAGAAAATTGTGAAGTTCACATCTAACCTTGTGATTGAAAATGTGATAGGTTTGTGTATTTATATGAGTGGTATATTGATATGTTCAATTGTTTGAATTGTATACTTTTGGTCAGTTGAGTTTATTATTATACGAGCTTACCAAGTTGTATAGCTTACTTTGTTTATTTTCTCGTGTTTTATAGTGATATCGAAGCTAGCTCAGATTTGGGAATTGTCGGAGACTTCATCACACTATCAAGCTATCACTTTGGTACTTTTGAATCTATGTATTTGGTTATATGGCATGTATAGGAGCTTTGGTCATTTTGGTATGTATTGGTAATGAATTTAGTCATTTGAAATGACTTGTAAATGTGATATGATTGGTTTTGTGTTTTGCCATAAGAGTTGGCTTATTTTAGTTTATTTGGTAATGTATATATATGTGTATGTGGCCTTTGTTATGTGGTTGATAATTGCCATGTAAAAGCTTGTGGTGAATGGTTGTTTATGATTTGGTATTTGGAGTATCAATTGGTTGACTTCTGATTTTAGGTAAAGAAATGCATAATTGAAAGTGACCATTTAGGTAATTTGTGAATGTGATTTTGGTATGTAATTGAATGGTTTATCTTGACATTTGTGAATCTTATGGTTGATAGTATGGAATTAGCATGAACTAGGCTTGGTTGTGATTAGTTTTAAATACCTATTTATGCCTTTTTTTGTGTCATTTGGCTTGATGTAGGTGTATACAAATTTGGGTGGAAATATGGCTTGGTAAATAGCCTATTTTTGTCCACACAGGTAGATACACGGGAGTGTGTCTCAGCCGTGTGCCACACACGGTTAGGTGACACGGTCGTGTGTCTTCTGGTGTTCAATTAGAAATCAAGTTAGTTAGCTTCACATGGACCAGCACACGGGCGTGTGACTTGGCCGTGTGACATAAGTCAGTATACCCTACAGGTTTGGCACGGCCTAGCACACGGTCTGGCACACGGGCATGTGAGGGCATTTCGAAAGGCACACAGGCTGGTCAGATGGGCCTGTGGTTGGCTGTGTGACTCAAGTGATTCCATAGGCTAAGGCATAGGCTAAGGGACGACCATGTGATTCCATTTCGAATGTCCACACTGCCAGTGACACGGGCGTGTCTTTGGCTGTGTGAGACACACGGCCTGGCCACATGGGCATGTGTCCCCTGTTTTTGGAAAACTTTACTAAGTTTTTTGAAAATTTCCTAAATTATCGGTTTAGTCCTGAACCATTCCAAATGCATGTTTTGGGCCTCGTAGGCTCGTAAAAGAGACAATATGATTGTTTATGAATGATATTTGTATGGAATTGGAAAATGTATGAGAAATGTATGTTTAAATGTGTGATGAGTCCAGTAATACTCCATAACCCTATTTCAGCGTTGAATAAGATTGAAGGGTGTTACAATTATTGGTATCACAACTACGGTTTAGTCGATTCTAGGACTAATGTAGCGTATATGATAGTCTAGCTATACATGCCATATAACACCTATGATAGTGTGATATCTCCTGACAGTTTAAAATGTGCTGTCATATAGTAAATGGATCCCAATTGAGCTGTGCTAATGATGTTGAAACTAATGCACCAGCCTCCGTTCACGGAGTAGCGCAATCAAAGTCGAGACCCTTATCGGGTAGTTAGGGAGGAGAGGGTAAGGAAGCCTTCTTCCAGATGATGAATGAGTGGTTTACTGAGTTTGTCTGAACAAATTCGACTGCTCAGCAACCTCTACCACCACCTAATCCCCAACCGGTCCCTATAGCTCCTCAAGGTGTGGAACAGTTACAATTGAATAAGTCACCTGTTGATAAAATATGAAAGTACGGGGCTGAAGAGTTCAGAGCTACAGTTGACAACGATCCTGAGAGAGTCGAGTTTTGGCTTGAAAATACGATCAGAGTATTTGATGAACTTTCTTGCATACCGATCGAATGTGTAAAATGTGCCTTATCACTTCTGAGGGACACTGCGTATCAATGGCGGAATACTTTGGTATTTGTAGTACTGAGAGAATGAGTCACCTGGAAATTCTTCCGAATCGAGTTCAGAAAGAAATACATCAGTCAGCAGTTTATCGACCAAAAGAGCAAAGAGTTTCTAGAGCTGAAACAGGGTCGATGTCTGTAACTGAGTACGCGAGAGACTTTGTGAGACTCAGTAAATATGCTCGAGAATCTATTTCCACTGAAGCAATTATGTGTAAATGATTCGAATACGGGTTGAGCGAAGACATCAGATTGCTAGTTGGGATTTTAGAGTTGAAAGAATTTGTGGTGCTAGTTAATAGAGTTTGCAAAGCTGAAGAATTTGGCAAAGAAAAGAGAAAAGTTGATTTTGAGGCTAGAGATTATAGAAAAAGATCGATGAATAAACTCTATCAATCTTCATCAAAGAAATCATGAGATTCGTATAATCGTTTGACAGCTTCAGCGGGGTATTCAAATAGAGATTATGGAAAGTAATACACGAGTCCTAAAGCTTAGGCTACTTCAATGTCGAGTGTTGCCGGTGTGAGAAACAATAAACCTAAGTGTCAACAGTGTGGGAGGCGACATTTTGGAGACCACTGGATGAATAATAAATGTTGTTTTAAATGTGGCTCGCAAGATCATTTCATTCGAGATTGTCCTGAGTTAGTCGAAAAAGAGAAATTTCAGAATACAAGATTGAGTAACATAATTGCTAGAGGAAGACCACCTAAAAATGCGGGAATGTGACCAGTAGCAAAGGAACGACAAAGGACTCCGCTGTAAGATCTGAGGCTAGAGCACCTGTTAGAGCTTTCGTTATTCGCGCTCGCGAAGTTGCGTCGTCACCAGATGTTATCACTAGTACATTTTCTCTATTTGACACTAATGTAATTGCTTTGATTGATCCTAGATCGACTCATTCATATGTTGTGTGAACTTAGTGTTTAGTAAGAGTTTGCCTGTTGAGTCTACCAAACTTGTGCCTAAAGTATCGAACCCCTTAGGCAAGTATGTCCTAATTGATAAAGTTTGTAAGAATTGTCCTTTGAAGACTCGGGGTTACTGTTTTCTGAAAAATTTGATGCTTTTACATTTTGATGAATTTGATGTGATTTTGGGTATGGAATGGTTGACTCATGCTGGTGTTGTGAATTGTAGACGAAAGACTATTGAATTGAAATGTCAGAATAGTGAAATCCTTTGAATTGAATAAGATGAGTCGAGTGGATTGCCTGTTGTGATTTTGTCGATGTCAGCTCAGAGATATGTGAGAAAAGGTTGTGATGCTTACCTTACGTATGTTTTGGCTACAAAAATGTCTGAATCGAAATTGAATCAGTGCCAGTGGTTTGTGAGTATTCGAAAATGTTTCCAGAAAAGTTTCCTGGGTTGCCACTGATTAGAGAGGTTGAGTTTGCTATTGAATTAGTACTGGGAACTTTACCAATATCAATAGATCCAACAAAATTGAAAGCTCAGTTGCAAGAGTTAACAGATAGAGGTTTTGCACGACCTAGTTTTTCACTCTGGGGTGCACAGTGTTGTTCGTAAAGAAGAAAGATGGACCAATGAGAATGCGTATCGACTATCTTCAGCTTAACAAGGTTATGATTAAGAATAAGTATCCTTTGCTGAAAACTAATGATTTGTTCGATTAGTTGAAAGGAGCAGCAGTGTTTCCGAAGATTGATTTGAGATCTGGCTATTATCAGTTGAGAGTTAAAGATTCAGATGTACCGAAGGCTACATTTAGAACAAGGTACGGACATTATGAATTTCTTGTTATGCCATTCAGATTTACTAATGCTCTTGCAATTTTTATGGATTTGATGAATCAAATCTTTAGACCGTATCTAGACAGATTTGTTGTTGTATTCATTGATGACATTCTGATTTATTCCCGAGACAAATTTGAACATACCGAGCATTTGAAATTTGTGTTACAAACATTGAGAGACAAGCAACTGTTTGCTAAATTTAGCAAATGTGAGTTTTGGTTACAAGAGGTTGGATTTTTAGGGCATATTGTTTCAACGAAAGGTATATGAGTTGATCCTAGTAAAATTTCAGTAGTTGTTGACTGGAAACCACTAGGAAATGTGTCCGAAGTCTGAAGCTTTTTGGGATTAGCTAGCTACTATTGGCATTTTGTAAAAGGATTCTCGATGATTGCTACACCGACGACTTGATTGCTATAGAAAGATGTAAAATTCGAGTGGTCCGAGAAATGTCAACAGAGTTTTGAACAATTGAAAACATTGTTAACTGAGGCACCAGTTTTAGTTCAGCCTGAGTCGGGTAAAGAGTTTGTGATTTTCAACAACGCGACATTGAACGATTTGGGTTATGTTTTGATGCAAGAAGGTAAAGTGATAGCTAATGCTTTCAGACAGTTGAAACCGTATGGAAAGAATTATCCGATGCATGACTTAGAGTTGGCCACTATTGTGTTCGCATTGAAAATTTGGCGACATCATTTATTCGGTGAGAAGTGCCATATATTTACCGATCAAAAAAGCTTGAAGTATTTAATGACTCGGAAAAAGTTGAATTTGCGACAATGAAGATGGCTGGAGTTGCTGAAAGACTATGAGTTAGTAATTGATTTTCATCCGGGGAAAGCGAATGTAGTCGCGGATGCTCTGAGTAGAAAATATTTATTTGCTTTGCGGGCGATGAGCACACGGTTAACTTTGTCTAATGATGGTTCAATTTTAGCTGAGTTAAAAGCTAAATCATTATTTCGTCAGCAAATATGTGAAGCTCGGAAATGTGATAACGAATTGCAAGCTAAAAGAATGCAATGTGAGTCGACTACTGATTCAAATTTTTAGATCGGATCCAATGATTGTTTGATGTTCTGAGATCGAATATGTGTACCAAAGAATCCTGATCTTATTCAGAAAATTTTAAACGAAGCATATAGCAGTTGTTTATCTGTTCATCCGAGAAGTTACACTTGGTATGACACGGGCTGGGACACGGCCATGTGATCCTGTTTTGAATGTCCACATGGTCGGGCCATACAGGCATGTGTCCTTGTTTTTGGAAAATTTTACCAAGTTTTTTGAAAATTTTCTAAATTATTGATATAGTCCTGAATCACTCCGAATGCATGTTTTGGGCCTCGTAGGCTCATAATAGGGACAATATAACGGCAAGTTTGGTTCATTGGAATGGAATAGGGCTGTAATGGAATAGAGCTGTAATGGAATAGGCCTGTAATCAGTAATTCAATTGTTTGGTTGAATGTAATGGAATAGAACTGTAATAGTATTATTGTGTTTGGTTGAATGGAATAGATATGTAATAGCATAAAGAAAAAACTAAAATGACCATAATACCATTAGCGTAACTTTTTAGATATGGATATTAAATTTTAATTAGACTCTTATTAAATATAATATAATTTGATAAAATAAAAATAAAATAAATAATTTAATCATATTTTAATATAATTATTATTAAATATAACTTAATAACATTCTTAATATAATTATTTTTATATTTAAATTATACTAAAATGCTTTTTATTTTTATATTTAATTATATTAAAACATTTAAAAATTTATTTACTATATTTTAAAATAGTACATCGTTATTTGAATGCATTACTTCGAATTTATCTCAATTTTATGATTTCAACTAAAGTTTTATTTGTTATTTACATAATTTTTATATAAAACTTTTTACCGTGTTATAATCTAAAATTAATTGATTGTATTAAACACAAAATTTTTATTACAAATAAAAGGAAAAGTCACAAAGCATCCGAAGAAAAATAGCATCTTTTATTTTTCCTTTTTCAACTAAAAGAAACAAAAAATATTTGTTTATCTACATTATAAAATTGGAAAAGGCGATGTTAATGAGAAAGTTTTGCATTAATGATTACATTATAAAATTTCTTTACATTATAAAATCCCAATGCTCCATAGCAATACTCCCTCAACAGCTTTGCCAACCGGTTCGATATCGAATACATAAATACATTTTATTCTAATTGTTGAAGAAAATAATACAAAATTCATTCAACTCTACACATCATCAGTAATGGGAAGATTATTATACCACAACAGTACCTTTGAAAAACTCAACACCAAGGTTTTTCGCAACAAAATTGAGGTCTCTCAAAATTGTGAACTTGTTCATCCTGTTGAGCCAACAAAGCTTTCAAAGTAAGAACTAAGCTACTCCGGGCAAGCCAAAAGTATCTGCAAGGAATATCAATGGGATATTGATAGGCATATAACTTAAGTCAAGTCGACACAAAACTAAAATACAAGAAAGTGAAGTTGAAATAAAACTGACACTAGCATAAGGATACTTCTTTACTTTTCCACTCGCTCACCCAAAATGGAAAACCTAAAGCTTTGCTTGGTTGCAGAAATCTAAAAGAAAATAGCAAACAGGACCATGTTTCCAACAAATCACATCATTATTTTCATTTGACACTAGTATCCTTTGAATGCAAAAATAGATATTAACACATTAAGATAATACAGTACCTAAAAAATGCCAGGCTACCTATTTTTCCTCCAGAATAACTTTTGTGCAATAAAAAAGCGATGACAACTCACCTTGCTTTGCCAAACCAAAGCCCTGCCATCTTATTCTACCAAATTTGTCAAGCTGGAAAATTTACCTTCAAACAAGTGAAAAAGCATCTTCTCATACTAACAAAACAGAACTGTATGAATATTAGTTATGTTATTGATTAGGATATAAAAAACTTCTGATTACCCAGTTAGAAGGTTCAGAATCTTAAGTTCTTTTCTGAAGTAATAATGATCACCAAATGAATAAACAATATGCCTCTGAAGAGCATCCTTTGCTCCATAACTAGATTTCCTCATAAATAGAAGAAGCAATCGTTTAATGGGATTCAAGCATAAGAACCAAGAGTCTATAAAAGATACTTGATAATAGCAAATATATTATCATTTAGCAACACATAATAATTTCAAAACACGATTATTTTAACAAATAACTTATATAAAACATAAAATCAGCTGTCAAGAATTTCCATTCAAATACAGTAAATAAAAGGACAACTGCAATATTAATTATAGGCTGATCTGATGAGCTATAAGGTCAACTAGGACGGTCATAACTCACAAGTCATACTAGCATAGCTATCTTCTATTCTTGTTCGCTGTTTTATTTGTTTGTTATTATTATTGACTACAGATGCATGTAACTATAAGTTCTTTCTAGCAACAGAAAACTGAGAATCTTTGATTCACCACACATGCCAAAAAGGAATGAAAAGTTAAATAGCAAAAATATAGAACCTCATATAGCCGCACGCTCTTGGACTCACTAAAGGGCGTCATAAAAAGGCTTGCTTCAAGAATCGACCATAGCCTGACAAGGAAAAGAAGTTAAAATGCATCATCAATTACAATAACCAAAAACAAGAGAAAAGAAAAGTTAGCAACCAACAACATCTTTTGTTTCTCATGTTTTTGTTGTTTTCATGATTGCAATTTAGTGCTACCCCTCCATTGCCATAGAGTCACTGATATGCCTCTTTATCACAATTTTAAAACAATGCACTATCTATTCAACATTCTCTTATCATGATAAAAATGGAAGATTTATAACATCATTAAGAAATACATAAATTTAATCCAAAACAAACATAGAAAAAAGAAACCATACCTGAGAGTTTGTTCTAAATGATAGACAGACTAAAGTTGCTTCAAAGACAACCAACTTGCTAGCATCAACGGCCACTTGCATCAAAAACAATCGGCACTTTGATTTTCTACCATCGAATATATAACATGCATGGCGTGAAACTTCCTTGCTGCAATTCCGAGAATTAGAATCTTATTTGCCAAAGGTAATCTGCAAGAAAAGAAAAAAACTAACAATTAAAATGTTTACGTAAAGTAACACTAATTTTACTCGTAAATCGTTGCAATTCAACTAATTTGAATAGATTTGCAAATGATATAGCTTATATGTATATAAAAGAACAAATCAGTTAATACCTTACCTTTGTGTTGTTTTAGCTCAAATATCATCAAAATATCCTCTATTTAATTCATCAAGACCGCCTAAATCAAATTAAAATAATTATTTATATTAAATTTCATGGAAAAAAGAGCACGTAACAAAATTTCAATAAACAAACAAAGCTTAAACTTACCATCTTGCTTATTCTTTCTTGATTTTTTCCTTGCTTGCAAGCTGTACACACAAGACAAAAAGTTAAAAAGAACTATAGCTTAAAAAAAATCAAATATTTTAGAGTTAAAAAGGGGGAGATGGAGCAATTACCTTGTAAATATCGAAGAAGCGAATAGATGATTTTGAAGCTAAATGTTGAAGAGGTGAAGGGGAAATCTTTGGGTCATGACTTAGGAGGTATCGGCAATTTGAAATCGAAGCTCATGCCTGGTTTATCACTTGGTTTACCCTCAACATTTGCAGTTTTCGATTTAGATTTCAATTTCCCCTCTAAGAACCCTCTTGCTCTTTCCAACAATCGATGGAATTTTACAGATCAAGAAAAAAAAATGGAAAAGAGGAAAACAAAAACTTTATTGAGAGAAAGAAAAAGAAAGCAGAAAAAAGAGGGCAGAGAAATTAGAAGAGAGGAAGATAGAATGAACGGAGGGAGAAAGTGGGGAGTGTTTCAGATGAGAAAATGGGAGAGGGCAAAGTGGGGAGAGTTTTTGTGGTGATGGTCCCCATAAACACCGAATCAGTAATTGGTGGTGAGGATATAGAATAGAAATCATTCAATTTTACTGCATAGGCCCGAAATGGAATAAACCCGTAATATGGCATTCCATTGAACCAAACAGGTGTTTAGGATGGGCCCATGGAATAGGGTTGTAATGGCATAGCCATTACATTGAACAAAACATGGTATAATTTTTTATGAATGATATTTGTATGGAATTGGAAAATGTATGAGAAATATATGTTTAAATGTGTGATGAGTTTAATAATACTTCGTAACCCTAACCCGATGTTGAATACGGGTGAAGGGTGTTACATTTTAGTACTACAATCCAACCCCAAATCGACGGTCAGTTTGAGAAAGTAATCCAGATTCTTGAAGATATGCTTCGTTGCTATGTTTTAGAGTTTGAAAGCAATTGGAAGAAATATTTGCCATTGGTTGAATTTGCTTATAACAATAGTTTTCAATTGATCATAAAGATGGAATCGTATGAAGCATTGTATGGTTGCAAATGTTGAACTCTATTGTACTAGACTGAACTTAGTGAGAAAAGGATTCACAGGGTTGATTTGATTAGAGACACTAAACATAAAGTGAAAGTAATTCGTGACAGTTTGAAAGCAACTTCAAATCGACATAAATCTTATGCGGATTTGAAACGTAAAGACATTGAATTTCAAATCAGCGACAGAGTATTTTAAAAGTATCTCCGTGGAAGAAAATTCTTCGATTTGGTTGCAAAGGCAAATTGTGCCTGCGATTCATCGGGCCGTATGAGATCATCGAAAGAATAGGGTCAGTGTCATATCGGCTAGCTTTACTGTCAGAATTAGAAAAGATCCACAATGTATTTCATGTTTCGTTGTTACGACGGTATTGATCAGATCCATCGCTTGTAATTTCTCCAGCGGAGATTGAAATTCAACCTGATATGATGTATAACGAAGAACCGATCAGAATTCTGGCTTGAGAAATTGAAGAGTTGAGAAACAAAAGCATCGCTTTAGTGATAGTACTTTGGCAACGTCACGAAGTAGAAGAAACTACGTGGAAACCTGAGGAAGCTATGGGAAAACAGTACCCTAATCTCTTTTCTGGTAAAATTTTTAAGGACGAAAATTCTTAAGGGGAGAGAGTTGTAACGCCCGTTTTTAGTCAAATCAAAATAGTAGTTTTGGAATCACAAATCCGAGGTCAAAATAATTATTTAATTATTATTTTAATGTCTACAACATGATAGTATGATTATGTGAAATTTTATTAAGAAATTTTATCGTTTGAATGCTTAATTTAATAAAAGGACTAAACCGTAAAGTGCA
This sequence comes from Gossypium arboreum, assembly GCF_025698485.1. NCBI lineage: Eukaryota > Viridiplantae > Streptophyta > Magnoliopsida > Malvales > Malvaceae > Gossypium > Gossypium arboreum. The sequence goes on from NW_026440296.1 coordinate 481,081, forward strand.
AAAGTGATGTTCTAATAGCTAAATGTATTAAATGGATATGAAATTAAATAGTTAAGGGATTTATGTTGCAATTAGCCCATTGTTAATATGAGTGGACATTCTTAGACATCATTTAAGTGATTTTAATGTTTTATAATAAAGGTTAATTTCGGTATTTGGTAATTAAAGGTTAAAATAAATAAAACAAAAACCATATTTTATGTTTATCATCTTCCTTAGCTGAATTTAACAAGAATAGAAGCCATTTTTTATTTCCTTCATTCGGCCATGCTATCCTTGCTCATGTAGGTATGGTTTTTGTTCCGTTTTTAATGATTTCTATGTTTTTGAGATCGTTGCAGCTTAATCTAGCTAGCCTAGGGACGAATTTTCAAAACTGTTAAAGGTTTAGGGTTTTGCCATTAATGAATCTATGTGTATTTTCATGTTTGATGATAGAAAATGCATGCTTGTTGTTAAATAAACAACATTTGTAAAGTGATTTTTGACAAAATTGTCATTTTGGGATTTAATTGAGAAATGTTGAAATTTTATGGTTAAATTGTGAAATAAATGAAAAATATGGGCAACTAGGGACTTAATTGAAATTTGGCTAGCATGGGTATAAGTTGAATTACATGAATTTGTATTTTTATGAGATAAGGACTAAATTATAAAAATGTTAAAATATTAAAGGTAAAAGTGTAAAATTGCCTATATAGATCAAGAAAAGTGAAATTCAGATTTAGATCAGGGAAAAACAAAATGTTGGATTAATCGATAAATTTCGTCGTTTTTGCATCCGAGGTAAGTTCGTATGTTAATAAGCATTATTATAATTGTGTTTTAAATGCTTTAATATTGAATAAATTGTGTAAACGACCTTACGGATATGTTCGAAGAAGATTCGGCAATGAGAAAGCTCGGTTGAACCTTAGGAATGATGAGGATATGAATGACATGTCATTAGGGGTTATGTGATTGGGTGTTGGTTCGTACGTCCTACCTATGGCTGAGTTATCCGGCATGTGTTGCAAATTCTCGTCAGCTTGTGTGAGCAGCACCGTGTAGCTACATCATGACTGTCAGCTTGTGTGAGTAGACCTATTGATAGCTCGAGAGTGAGCATTATATGTGATACGTGATTGAGATAGTTTCGACTATATATGTGGCACTTAGTGAGCGAGATTCCCGAGTATCCGATAGTATTCCGAATGGTTCAACGGGTATATCAAAGATACGGATGAGTATGAGATTGATACGAGATGTTACAGGTATGTATATGAACCATATAAGCTTTGAATCAAAGAAAATTGTGAAGTTCACATTTAACCTTGTGATTGAAAATGTGATAGGTTTGTGTATTTATATGAGTGGTATATTGATATGTTCACTTGTTTGAATTGTAAATTTTTGGTAACTTGAGTTTATTGTTATACGAACTTACTAAGTTTTATAGCTTACTTTGTTTATTTTCCTATGTTTTATAGTGATATCGGCTAGCTCGGATTTGGGACTTGTCGAGACTTCATCACACTATCAAGCTATCACTTTGGTACTTTTGAATCTATGTTTTTGGTTATATGGCATGTATAGGAGCTTTGGTCATTTTGGTATGTGTTGGTGATGAAGTTAGTCATTTGAAATGGCTAGTAAATGTTATGTGATTGGTTTTGTGTATTGCCATGAGAGTTGGCTTATTTTGGTTTATTTTGTAATGTATATATATGTGCATATGACCTTTGTTATGTGGTTGATAATTGCCATGTAAAATCTTGTGGTGAATGGTTGTTTATGATTTGGTATTTGGAGTATCAATTGGTTGAAATATGATATCGGTTGACTTGTGATTTTAGGTAAAGAAATGCATAAATGAAAGTGACCATTTAGGTGATTTGTGAATGTGATTTTGGTATGTAATTGAATGGCTTGTCTTGAAATTTTGAATTTTATGGTTGATAGTATGGAATTAGCATGAATTAGGCTTGGTTGTGATTAGTTTGAAATTCCTATTTATGCCTTGTTTTGTGCCATTTTTCTTGGTGTAGGTGTATACAAATTTGGGTGGCAAGATGGCTTGGTAATCTATTTTTGTCTGCACAGGCAGAGACACGGGCACGACTACACACGGTTAGGTGCCACGGTCTTGTGTCCCATGGTGTTCAATTAGAAATCAAGTGAGTAAGCTCCACACGGCCCAACACACGAGCGTGTGACTTGGCCGTGTGACATAAGTCAGTATACCCCACAGGTTTGGCACGGCCTAGCACAGGGTCTGGCACACGGGCATGTGAGGCCATTTCGAAGGGCACACGGGCTAGTCACACAGGCATGTAGTTGGCTGTGTAACCCAAGTCAAGGAGTTACATGTAATCCCATTTCCAATGTCGCCACGGCCTGTGACACGGGAATGTCTTTGGCCATGTGAGACACTGGCCGGCCACACTACCCTGTGTCCCTATTTTTGGAAAATTTTACTAAGTTTTCGAAAATTTCCTAATTTATCGGCTTAGTCTGAACCACTCAATGCATGTTTTGGGCCTTGTATGCTCGTAATAGGGACAATATGATTGTTTATGAATGATGTTTGTATGGAATTGGAGAAATGTATGTTTAAATGTGTGATGAGTCCAAGAATAGTCCGTACCCTATTCGGCATTGAATACGGTGAAGGGTGTTATGGTATAACTCAGAACCAAATTCCTTTGCTATCGAACAATATCGAAGCATGTGGAGTGTGTCTTCTATTTCATAGCCACAAACAGGTCAAGAGCTATTATGACCAATTCCCGCCTAGTTCTCTCCAGATTAGTCATAAGTTTTTCTCTCAAGGCTAGCCAAAGGAAAATTTTAACTCAGTGTGGCCCATGATATTTCCAACTATTCTTTTGGAAAGCATCCTTAGGATTCCAAGAACTTTTCTTGATAGACCAAAAGGGCTATGGATCGAAAAGGAACATAAGTCGTGCGAGTCCAAATAATGTAGTCCATACCTAAAGAAGGATGAGGAGGAGGAATAGATACAATATGATTGATCACCTCCTCAGATAACTTGATGCGAAACAAATCAAGGTTCCACCCTTTATCTGGCATGACCATCTTACTGAGAGTACAACCCAAATCCAGATGAGCATGAGCAAGGATTTGAGATACCAATGGACCTATAGTCAGAATCCAAGAGTCTTTCTTATAGAGAATGATATTGCCATTACCAACTAACCATGCTAAGTTCTCACAGAATAAGGGCCAAACCTTAGATAAAGATTTCTAAAGGCGCTAGGTATGAATTCTAATAATGGATTCTGGTAATCGATCTCTTATACCATACTTCGTATGAAGAACTCATATCCATAAGGCATTATCCTTAGTCGAAGATTAAAACCAATCTTCATAATAAATGAAGTGTTTTAATCTTGCAAATGTCGGAATCCAAGACCACTATGAGAGCATGGATGACAAATGGAGTCCCATCCAACTAGAGCCATCTTCTACTATCTTTCAAAACAACCCATTCCAAAGAACCTATATAGTAGAAGAAGAAGTGGCAGACATTATCACTTTTTGAAGGAAATTCGAAACACCAACTACAAAAAGTGAAGCATCGATAAACTCTCATCTCACCCTGTCATAAGCTTTCCCCAAATCAATTTTAATTGTGATCCATGTCCGACCAGTTCACTTCCTTTTCATGGAATGGATTACTTCCTGAGCAAGAATTATGTTATGAGAAGTACTATGCCCTGCAATAAATCCAGCATGCTCTTGGGAAATTAGATTAGAGAAAACCAATTTGAACTGATTAGCAATAACCTTCAAAACTAACTTACACGGAATAAAGCATAAACTAATGGGGCGAAACCACAGGAATATCTCAAGATTGTTGACTTTAGGAATAAGAACAAGTAAAGTGTTATTCAAATCCAGATTGATGTCTTTTCCTGCAAAAACCTCCTTCACCAATTCATAAACGTCTTTTCTAGGGTGTCTCACTGACTCTGAAAAAAAAGAGCATGAAAGCCATCACTCCCCGATGCCTTCAATGGTGCCATATCAAATAAAGCTTCTTGATTTCATCCTCTTAAACCTGTTTGTTCAAGAAATCAATATCCAAAGGACTAGACGTGAGAAAGTACCTGAAGGGAGACCTCTCATGGGCTCTGGAGCTTTCCCATAAAGTTTCTGAAAGAAGTTCACCGCGTCATATGAAGAACATTTTGATCAGAACTCCACTCCCAATTGTCGAGACGTTAAGCAGTAATATGGTTAAACTTTCTTTTCTGCCTATGAAAGTACTTTGTATTTCAGTCCCCTAAATTAAGCCAATCACACTTGACCTTATGTTTCCAAAGTAGTTCTTCATGGTTCAAGACACACTCCAGTTCTTTTTGAATATCCGTCTCAAGTTGGATCAAACGGAGAGAACTCGACCATTTGAGGACCCTTTGAATATTTGAAAGGGACTTCATTAACTGTCTATTTCGAGTACCAATAAAGTTATAAATTGACTTGTTCCACTCCTAAATGCATGACGTAAAGTGAGATAAATAATCAACCATATTACCTGAGAAGCTCCACTTCCCTTTGACGTCAGAGTGCTTCGTACAATCGGCTAAGAAACGGACGGGTCTACCTCTGCTTGAATTATGCTCTAGTTTCATAGAAAAGAAGATAGGTCTATGATCGGACTTAATCCGTGGGAGGTAATATACTAGGAAATTTGGAAATGCTGACATCCAAGCATGATTAGGAAGTACTCGGTCTAATCTTTCAAATATGCCTCCTCTCTGCCAAGTAAAGGATGGGCTTGAAAACCCTAGATCCTGAAGTTTAGTGGATTCTACAAAATCACCGAAAAAGGTGGTGCTTCTTTCTATGGTAGAGCTATTTTTATTTTTGTTAGAGACAAGATGGCATTAAAATCACCCATAAGAACTCATGGACAAGACCTCTACGGTATAGACAATTTCAAAGTACTCTAAAGAGAACTTTCTTTTTCCTGTTTGGGCTACCATATACAAAGGATATGTAAATTGAGTTGGAAAGAACATTGCCAATAACACAGTGCAGAATAAACTACGGATGATTCCGAATAATCTTAACCTTGATAAAATCTTTCCAGCTAATCCAAATACTCCCGAAAAAACCAATGGCTTCAACACGATGAGAATAGTTAAAGCCTAGCTTAGCAATGATACTATCGAATTTCTTCCCACTAACTCTTGTTTCAAACAGACACATGATATCTAGCTTAGCAATGATACTCCCAAAAAATTATTGGGAATTTAGCGTTAGCATAACTTTGACAATTCCACGAAAAATATTAAGATTTAAATCCATAAATAATGACAAAGGAAAGAGACAAAATTACTACCTAGGATGCTCTAAACCGATTTGATGCTCGTCTCATTCCCGATCGAACCCTAAATAAATGTCCACCATATTCGTGAGGATATTGATCGCGAGGTTTTGTGATAGGTTTTAAATATTTATAATTACTCGTTCTTGAACTAACTATTATCGCAATGTAGGCAAGTGCACCTATCGAACAATAGTATAGTAATGGCAAGATCGGGATATTGTAACCAAGGGAACCAAAAGTACTAGTAATAACTATCTTTTATTATTTAACCTATTTTAATAAGGTTTATAGCACAATATATTTATTATGTGAAAGTTTAAAAAGAAATTTTACCGTTAAATGCTTAATTTGGTAAAAAGACTAAATGCTAGAAAGAGTAAAAGTATAATTCTACCGTGTGCACATGGCCTGGCACACACCGTGTGTCCGGTAGCCTTGAGAATTAAAGTCAACTACCCAGACTTGGCACGACCTTGACACATGGCGTGTCTATTGGCCATGTGTGGCACATCGGTCGCACATGGGCATTGTTTGTCCCGTGTGACCTAAGTCTGATTCGACCTTGCTAAGGCACCTTGGTTCAAACATGAAATACAGATTAAGAGTAAATCCAAAACTATTTCCATAAACATCCATAGACATGGCGTATTTGGGTAATGTGAGCCACATTGGGTTATCAAACACCACTACGATGGTGCTAGAGCACAACGGTTATCACAGCGATGTGTCCTTCAATCACATAAGTAAGTTAGTAAGTTCAAACTAGGTTGAGAACGATAGACACGGCCATGGAAGTTCAATTCTATGGCACATGGCCTAAAACAACATGTCTTTGGCCATGTGGGATCCCTTTCTTACACTGATGTGACCTTTGTAATAAGGAAAATTTCCTAAGTTTTGAGATGTCCTCAAATATAAGGTTTAGTTCAACCTCTTCTAAGCATGCTTTAAGGTCTTATAGGCCTTATAAGGGATACTATGAATGAATGTTTAAAAGTTTTAAATTGTATGAAAAATTATGATTAAATGTACTTAAATGTTATGTATAAGTTTGTAATGCCTCAAACAAGCTGACTGAAATCGGCAATGGGTGTTACATTTAGTGGTATCAAAGCTACAATTTCGATTCTAGGACTAACGTAAGTATATATGAGTCTAGCTATACATGCCATATATTAAAATTGTGATAGTATGATGACTCTTGACATTTATAAATGTATTTTTATATAGCAATGGATCCAATGAGTAGAGGACAACGTGAAAGTAATGCACAGCTTCGCCATGGGACAACGCTTCTAAAACTAGACTGTACGAGTAGTTATGAAGTCGAGGCGAAAGACTCCTTCTTTCAAGTAATGAATGAGTGGTTCACTTAGTATATTCGTTCGAACTTGCTGTTCAACAAGCTCCACCCCACAAGTTCCTCAATCGATCCCTATAGCTCCTCAAGGTATCGATCCTTTATGATCCCTAGAGCCACTGCTGCTTGAGAACACGATTCGGTATTCGATGAATTATCTTACACACCAAGTACACTTAAAATGTGTTGTATCATTATTGAGAGCGTCGATATCGGTGGTGGAATACCTTGATATCGTAGTTCCGAGAGAGTGTTACTTGGGATTTCTTTCAATTTGAATTTAGAAAGAAATACATCAGTCAAAGGTTCATTGACTAGAAAAGAAAAGAATTTCTTGAATTGAAATAGGGTTGTATGTCAGTAACAGAATATGATAGAGAGTTTGTATAACTTAGCAAGTACTTGTGAATATGTTTCTTCTGAAGCTATAATGTGTAAAAGGTTTGAGGATGGGTTGAATGAAGAGATCAGAGTGTTAGTTGGAATTCTTGAGTTGAAAGAGTTTGTTGTCTTGTTTAATCGAGCCTGTAAAGCCGAGGAGCTTTGCAAAGAGAAAAGAAAAGTTGAAACGGAGGCTAGAGATGTTACAAAAAGATTTGCAGGCAAATCACATCAGCCAACATCAAAGAAATCTAGAGATTTTCATCCTCGTTCTACGACTTCGAGAGAATCTCGATTAGAGCAGAGATGCGAGACACTACGCTTCTAAACCTCAAGTGACATCCGTTGCTAGTGGGAAGTGTTAAAAATGGTGGACCGAGTGTAAATAATGAAATAGGAGACATTACGGTGAATGTAGATTTGTGAGCGAGCTTGCTTTAAATGTGGATCTCTTGATCATTATCTCTAGGACTGTCCTAAGAAGTTCACAGTTGAAAGGGATCAACCAGCGAAAGTAAGTAATACGGCTACTGGAGGGAGACCACTTCGAAACACTGGAAATACGACTAGTAACCGAGGTGCTATGAGAGATTCTATGGTTAGATTCGAGGCACGAGCGCTTGCTTGAGCTTATTCTATATGTGTACAAGAGGAGGCATCATCTCCAGACGTTTTTTATACTGATATAGTTGCGTTAATAATCAACCCATTCATATGTTTGTATGAATTTAGTAATTAAAAAAGATTTTACATGTCGAGTCTACAGAGTTTGTAACTAAGGTATCGAACCCCCTAGGCAAGTTTGTCTTAGTTGATAAAATTTGTAGGAATTTTCCTTTGATAATTTGGGGTTACTGTTTTCGGGTTGATTTGATACTTCTATCGCTCAATGAGTTTGATGTTATTTTGGGAATGGACGTTGACTATGCACGATGCATTGTGAGCTACAGAATGAGACTATTGAATTGAAATGTCAAAATGGTGAGATTCTTCGGATTAGGTCTAATGATTCAAATGAATTACCTATTGTGATATCGTTTGTGTTAGCTCAAAAATATTTGAAAAAGGGTTATGATGCATATCTTGCCTACGTACTGGATACAAAGTTGTCTAAATCAAAGATTGAATCTGTAACTGTTGTTTATGAGTTTTTGGATGTATTTCCAAAAGAATTACCAGGTTTGCCTTTGATCAGAGAAGTTGAATTTGGTATTGAATTAGCGAACAACACCAATATCGATATCTCTGTACAGAATGGCTCCAACAGAATTAAAAGAATTGAAAGCTCAGTTGCAAGAATTGACTGACAGAGGTTCACAACCGAGTTATTCATCCCGGGTGCACCGTATTGTTTGTAAAGAAGAAAGATGGCACGATGAGAATTTGTATCGACTACGCATAGTTGAACAGAGTGACTACAGAGAAAAATATCATCTACCATAGATTGATGATTTGTTCGACCAGTTGAAAGGGCTACATTATTTTCAAAGATTGATATAATATCGGTTATTAGTAGTTTGAGTCAAAGAGGTGGATGTCGAAAACGCTTTTAGAATAAGGTATAGACATTAGGAATTTCTTGTTATGCCTTTCGGTTTAACTAATGCTCCGCCATTTTTATGGATTTAATGAATAGAATATTTAGGCCATATTTAGATAGATTTGTGGTTGTATTCATTGACGATATTCTGATCTATTCACGTAATGAATCTGAACATACCGAGCATTTTAGAATTGTGTTACAAACTCTACGTGATAAGCAGTTATTTGCAAAGTTTAGTAAATATGAGTTTTGGCTCAAAGAGGTCGATTTTTAGGGCATATTGTTTCAAATTGACGTATTAGGGTTGATCCAAGTAAAATTTTTGCTATTTTTGATTGGAAACCCAGAAATGTGTCTAAAGTTTGTAGTTTCCTAGGCTTGGCGGGTTATTATCGAAGATTTGTGAAAGGGTTCTCAATGATTGCGACACGATGACGCATTGCTTCAAAAAGATGTGAATTTCAAATGGTCGAAAAATGTCAAGAGTTTTGAATAGTTGAAAGCATCATTAATCGAAACACCAATATTGGTTCAACCGAATTGAGAAAAGAATTTGTGATTTATAGTGACGCGTCATTAAATAGTTTGTGATGTGTCCCGATGCAAGAAGGAAAAGTTATAGCTTATGCTTCTCGACAATTAAAACCTCACGAGAAGAATTATCCAATGCATGATTTGGAGTTAGCCGTGATTGTATTCGTATTAAAAATTTGGCGACACTATTTATACGGTGAGAAATGCCACATCTATACGGATCACAAGAGTTTGAAATATGTGATGTCACAGAAGGATTTGAATTTGCGTCAACGTAGTTGGTTCGAGTTATTGAAAGATTATGATTTTGTGATTGATTATCACCCGAGAAAAGCTAATGTGGTTGCTGATGCCCTAAGCCAAAAATCCTTGTTTGCATTAGAGCGATGAACACCCAGTTGATGATTTTTAGTGATGGATCGATATTAGCTGAGTTAAAAGCTAAACCAATATTTCTTTTACACATTTGTGATGCTGAGAAAGTAGATCGTGAATTACAGGCTAAATGAATTCAATGTGAGTCTATTTCTGATTCAGAATTTTATAATGGAACTGATGATTGTTTAATGTTCCAAAATAGAATTTGTGTACCGAAAAATACAGAACTTATTCAGAAAATTCTGCATGAAGCACATAGTAGTCACTTTTACATGTCATCTGGGTAGTACCAAGACGTATAATGATTTGAAATAGTTGTACTGGTGGTCAGGTATGAAACGAGATATATCAGAGTTTGTGTCGAGATGTCTAATTTGTCAGTAAGTAAAAGCTGAACATCAAATACCATCTGACTTATTGCAACCTGTAATGATTCCCGAGTGGAAATGGGATAGAATTTCAATGGACTTTGTATCGGGATTGCCTTTAACTCTGAAAAAGAAAGATTCTATCTGGGTTGTCATTGATCAACTAACAAAATCTGCTCATTTCATACGAGTACGTATAGATTATTCACTTGATAGATTAGCAGAATTGTACATTTTAGAGATTGTTCGATTACATGGGGTACCATTATCTATTATTTCAGATAGAGATCCGAGATTTACATCGCGATTCTAGAAGAAAGCGTAAGAAGTTCTAAGAACAATGTTGAATTTCAAGATTACTTTTCATCATCGATCGATGGTCGGAGCGAAAGAGTTATATAGATTCTCAAAGACATGTTAAGATGTTGTATTCTTGAATTAGAGGGCCGTTGGTAGAAATGCTTACCGTTGATTGAATATGCGTATAACAATAGCTTCCAAACGAGTATAAAGATGCCACCGTACGAAGCCTTATACTGATCGCAAATGTGAGACTATGTTATATCGGATGAATTGAGTGAGAAAAAGATTCACGGGTTAATTTGATTCGGAGATCAAGAAAAGGTGAAAATGATTCGAGACAGTTTAAAAGCAACTTCGATCGATAGAAGTCCTATGCGGATTTGAAACGAGAAATTGAGTTTCAAATCGAGACCGAGTATTCCTAAAAGTGTCACCATGGAAAAAGGTTCTTCGATTCTATGAAAAGGAAATTGAGTCTGCGTTTCATTGGGCCATATGAGATCATTGAAAGAATAGGTCCTGTAGCATATTGATTATCGTTACCCTCTGAACTTGAAAAGATACATAATGTATTTCACGTTTCTATGCTATGTCGATACATATCCAATCCGTCACATGTGATTTCGCCACTAATGTTGAAATTCAACTCGATATGTCGATAGTGAAGAACCAATTAGAATTTTGGCTTGTGAAATCAAAGAGTTGAGAAAAAATATGTAGTTTTAGTAAAGGTTCTTTGGCATAAACACGGATTGAGGAAGCTACGTGGGAACTTGAAGAAGCTATGCAAAACAGACTAACCTCTTTAATCTGTTAGATTTTCGAGGACAAAATCCCTAAGGAGGAGAGTTGTAAACTGCTTTTTGACCCAAATCAAAACAAATGTTTCAAAACCACAAACCGATGTCAAAATACTTTTTTATTATTTTAATAAGGTTTACAACACGATAGATTTATTATGTGAAAGTTTAAAGAAATTTTATTGTTTAAATACTTAATTCGTAAAAGAACTAAATCGCTAAACGCGTAAATGTAGAGTTCTATTGTTTAAAGACATTATATGGTTATTATTTGAAATATGGGAGTCCTTGCTTGTCAATTAGACCTTTAGTGACATTGTGGAAGTTGTTGGCTTGGTAATTTTGAAATTATCAAATGTTTTAAAGGGTAAATAGGTAAATTAGCTATTAAGTTAATATTAACATAACAAATAAAAACTTCTACGCATTCATTCTTCATTTTTTGTCGAAAATTGAGAAGAAAGAATAGCAAAACCTAGGTCTTCATTCGACCAAGCTTCAATTGTCAATTAAGGTACGGTTTTGGCTCGATTTTTAATAATTTCTACGCTTTTTAATATCGTTGCTTTGTAATCTAGCTAGCCTGACCTTGATTTTTATTTTACTTATGATTTTGAAGGGTACCATTGTTGAATACTTGAATTCTTTAATGTTTAATGATAGATTATGGAAGTTTGGTGATAGTTAAGAAAGTTTTGTTATATTATTTTTGACAAAAATGTCAATTAGGGGTTTAATTGTGAAAAAGAGAAATGTGGTAGTTCAAATGATGCCTTGTTATGTGATTTTCATAAATGAATGATACTTGGTTATAGTTTGGTATTTGAGTACCAAGTTGATTTGGTATAAATTGTAGTGGCATTTGCATGTTTTGGTTGCTTATAAATGCATGGAAATGGTATTAATTGAGATAGTTTGGGTATGCTTGTGTTGGGTGAGGAATGTGGCTTAAACCAAGCCTATTTTCACTCTACACGGCTGAGCACATGGCCTGTGACTCGACTGTGTGTGACACATAGCCTTGGCACAAGGTCGTGTGTCCCTGGGGTAGCCTTTAGAATTAAAGTCAAGATACCCTCCGACTTGGCACTAGCAACACAAGGCGTGCCTATTGGCGTCGTGCGCACACGGCGCACATAGCGGTGGTGGCCGTGTGACCCAAGTCGATTCGACCACGGCCGGCACACGGGCATGTCTTCTAGTGTGATGCAAGTCAATATTACGCCTGCTTCCACACGTCCGGACATGGGCGTGTCGATGGTATGTGAGCCACACGGGCATGTGGTCCGGCCGTGTGAGGTAAGTTAGTGAGCTCCACGGGTTGAGCACGGCCGGGACACAATCATGTGAGTTTAATTTGAATTTCCACACGGTCTAAGACAGGTGTTTCTTGGCCGTGTGAGGGACACTGCCAGGCACACGGGCATGTGACCCTTGTATTGAGGAAAATTTTCTATGTTTTCGAGTTGTCTCCTCAGTTATCGGTTTAGTCTCGGACCTCTTCTAAGCATGCTTTAAGGTCTTATAGGGCCTTATAAGGGACAATATGAATGAATGTTTAAAAGTTTTAAATTGTATGCAAAAATTATGATTCGAATGTGCTTAAATGTTATGATATAAGTCCAATAATGCCTTGAACACTGTTTCGTCTTTGAATACGGGTAAGGGGTGTTACACATATTTTTCATCAACACAGTGGCATCAAAGTTAATCTTCACAATACCATAAGGGGGTTTCATCCATTTCTTTTCAATAGTAATCACAGGCTGCAAAGGCTTGTTCAACAAGTTATGAATATGAAAATCATGGCATAAGGTCGCAACTCTTTCCCAAACCACCCTGGCCTCATCCTCTTTACCCTGGAAAATAAAATTATTTTTGTTGTTCTAAAATTCCAAAAGATGGTGATGAAGTCGGAGAAGGCTTTTTGATCTGGCACCCTCATTGCATCTTCAACCCAGTCAATACAGTCTGTATAATCACCAACAAGAAGGTTATTGTTTAGGCCTCCTAAGACAAGGATTTCGTGAGTAGTGAAACAGTCTTTCAACATATGGATAAACGCTCAGGCAAGCTCCACATCTATGGCGTCTACTCTTAAACTCCGACGAATGGTGGAAACTTTCTCATAGGTTGATAGGATGTCATGCCCCATTCTCTAGTAGAAGATACGAATTTTAGGCAGTGTTTTCAGCTTCCAAATAATTCTCTAGAAGATGTGGTGAGGGCCATAGCCAACTTGCTTAAGAATCAGCCAAGAGTTCACTGACTTTGAAGAATAAAATCTATAAGAGTTGTGAAACCATATTCTTCAATCATTAGGGCCATTAGTAATAATGGGAATTTTACAAATTTGCTCCCCTATATTTTTTCCAAAAATCTCATTGGCCCTATTTTCGTTCAAGCCCACGTTATTAGTATTCCAAATATCACACGCTTTTTGTTCCTGAATAGTCAGCCTGCTCAGGCAGATTGATTCACCATCAGCCCCTCAAAATCCCAGTTATCACGCCGAATATCGATGCTCTTCCCGTCGGCCACCATCCAATCGAAGCCATTTTTGAACATTCTAGCAACCGAGGTAATGCTTTGCCAAGTATATGAAGGCTTATCAATACACTTGGTATGAAAGATGTCCCCATTTGTAAAATACTTAGCATTCAACATATGAAGCACAAATCGCTTTACATGTGTTTAGTCACACCTATCTACTCAAGGGGCTAAATTAAAAAATAGAGGTCCCTAAACCCAAGACCACCATACCTTTAGGGTAACAAATCCTCTTCCAAGCAAGCATAGACTAGCCCCTACTTTTACCAATTCCCCTCTACCACATGCAACTGATTTTTAACTGAACATCCTCAATGTTGCCTTTAGGAGCAAGAAACATCGAGAAAGCATAGTTTGGGATATATTGGATAATGGACTTAACAAAGATTTCTTTACCCCCATAAGATAAGAGCCTTTTTCGACCAACGGTTGATTTTGCATGAAATGCGGTTAGAAATACTTTGAAAAGCAATGGATTTTTTCTTCCCAATAGAGAGAGGGAGGCCGAGATAACTATCAAGCTTGTCCACCACTTTCATATTGAGTAAGCCACCCAAGAAAAGAAGCTGAGACATAGGAGTTTTAGGGCTAAAAAACACCACAGACTTGTCGAGGTTGATGATTTCTCTCGACATTTTTTCAAACGTGCCAAGGATATTCATGAATGCCTCCACTTCACTTTTTTTGTTCTTAAACAAAAGAAGGGCATCGTCAGAAAAGAAGAGATGATTAATACTAGGGCCATTCTTGCTTGCTTTAATGCCTTTGATAGTATTAGCATTTTGAGCATGAAGTAACATACCGAGAAAAATTCCATGCAAAAACAAAAAATGTAGGATAAAGGGTCCCTTGCGAGACCCTTTTGAATAATAATGTTGGACAGAGTCATATTGCATTTAACCATATAATGAACCGAACGCATAGAACGTATGATTTTCTTGACCTAATTGAGTTTAAAACACAATTTAATCATCACTTTCTTGAGAAAACTCCACTCGACTCGGTCATAGGCCTTACTCATGTCGAGCTTAACAATAAAACCTTTGTTCAGGCCATTTTTTGAGCTCTAAAGGTAATGCATCAGCTCATGCGCAATTATAATATTTTCGTGAATCATGCGACCAGGGACGAAAGAACTTTGGTTCTGGCTAATGCAACATAGGAGGACTTCTTTGAGATGGTTAGCCAAGACTTTGGAAATAATTTTATAAACAACCCTGCACAAGCTGGTGGGATGAAAATTAGTCATATCAATCAGGTCTTTAATTTTTGGAATCAATACAAGCAAAGTATCATTAAGGCGAGCAACATCTTTGTTGCTATTGAGCACATCCTAACACAACTTTAAGATGTCTTTCCCAGCAACTACCCAATGCTCTTTAAAAAGTAGCGTGAGAGGCCATCAATCCCTGGAGCTTTGCGTGGGTCATATGGTTAAAGGTAACAATGATCTCATCATCAATAAAATCCCTCTTCAATCTAGAATTCATATTATCGGTAATGCACAGCCAGATATAATGCAAGTCAGGATCATCATTTGAAGTGGTGGTAAACTTGAAGAGATTGTGGAAGTAGCCCAATGTAATTTTACAAATTTCCATCTTTCTTTGTCAGTAGCATGCATGTGGAAATAGCGAGTGTTTCTATCACCCTCTTTGAGCCACTTAATGCGAGCCCTTTGCGCCCAATAGCCCTTATCCATAGCATACAAGTGCCCATGCTTAAAGCGAGCCGATTTAATAAGGTTAGCCGTGTTCTCCCTGTTTGGACCATCTACAAGCTTGTCGATCTTCCTCTCTAACCCACTAATATGGTTCTTCATTCTTCTATATCGTTTTTGCTACCACGGCCCAAGATCATCATGCATCTTCTCTATTTTATTCAAGATATCCCCATTGTTCTCAGTCCAAATTCTATTAATGATTTCTTTAGCTTTTTTATCTTTAGCCCATCATGCATCATATTTGAAGATCAATCTAGGGTCTCTAAAGTTCTTAAATGGTTTACTACCCATCGTGTCCATAAGAATAGCATCATGGTCGGGTTTTAATTGTCTCACCACCTTAGCAACAAGGTACGACATATTCTCAATAACATATGTGGAAACTAAAAACCTGTCCACCCTTTCCTTGACCATGTTCATCCCCTCTCTATTATTAACCCATGAAACCACCCATTGTTAGTCTTGATATCAACCAGGAGAGCTCCTCCAAAGATCATAAAAATCATCCATCATGGTCTTAGGTTTCCTTCGACCCCTCATTCTCTACATCATTAATGATAGCATAGAAATTGCCCCCACCATCCAACCTTCCCTAACGCACCACCCACCCTCCTAAGAATATCCCACGACCTCTTTCTTGAGTTTAGATCAGATGTCCATAAAACCCCATGAAGCCAGATTTTCATTATCATCCATGCTAACAAGAGAATCAATATCGTGGTTCAAATAATTTTGAAAAGCCACCTCCACCTCTTCTCTCCAAAGCAAAGCTAAACCCACATTGCCCTCCGAGCTAATACTAAACAACCCTACATCCTGCAAAGGTCCCTAACGTGAGAAAGACTACTATAATGCAATTTAGTTTCACAAAGAAAGATAAAATCCGGGTTAGTAGCAATGAGTAGTTGCTTGAGCTCTTGAATTGTCGCGGGGTTCCTTGTAAATATCGAAGAAGCGAATAGATGATTTTGAAGCTAAATGTTGAAGAGGTGAAGGAAATCTTTGGGTCATGACTTAGGAGGTATCGGCAATTTGAAATCGAAGCTCATGCCTGGTTTATCACTTGGTTTACCCTCAACATTTGCAGTTTTCGATTTAGATTTCAATTTCCCCTCTAAGAACCCTCTTGCTCTTTCCAACAATCGATGGAATTTTACAGATCAAGAAAAAAAAATGGAAAAGAGGAAAACAAAAACTTTATTGAGAGAAAGAAAAGAAAGCGAAAAAGAGGCGGAGAAATTAGAAGAGAGGAAGATAGAATGAGCGGAGGGAGAAAGTGGGAGTGTTTGAGATGAGAAAATGGGAGAGGGCAAAGTGGGGAGAGTTTTTGTGGTGATGGTCCCCATAAACACCGAATCATAATGGTGGTGAGGATATAGAATAGAAATCATTCAATTTTCTTTGCATAGGCCGAAATGGAATAAACCCGTAATATGGCATTCCATTGAACCAAGCAGTGTTTAGGATGGGCCCATGGAATAGGGTTGTAATGGCATAGCCATTACATTGAACAAAACATGGTATAATTTTTTATGAATGATATTTGTATGGAATTGGAAAATGTATGAGAAATATATGTTTAAATGTGTGATGAGTTTAATAATACTTGTAACCTAACCCGATGTTGAATACGGGTGAAGGGTGTTACATTTAATACTACAATCCAACCCCAAATCGACGGTCGGTTTGAGAAAGTAATCCATTCTTGAAGATATGCTTCGTTGCTATGTTTTAGAGTTTGAAAGCAATTGGAAGAAATATTTGCCATTGGTTGAATTTGCTTATAACAATAGTTTTCAATTGATCATAAAGATGGAATCGTATGAAGCATTGTATGGTTGCAAATGTTGAACTCTATTGTACTAGATGAACTTAGTGAGAAAAGGATTCTGAGGTTGATTTGATTAGAGACACTAAACATAAAGTGAAAGTAATTCGTGACGGTTTGAAAGCAACTTCAAATCGACATAAATCTTATGCGGATTTGAAGCGTAAAGACATTGAATTTCAAATCGGACTGAGTATTTTAAAAGTATCTCCGTGGAAGAAAATTCTTGATTTGGTTGCAAAGGCAAATTGTACTGCGATTCATCGGGCGTATGAGATCATCGAAAGAATAGGGTCGATGTCATATCGGCTAGCTTCTTGTCGAAATTAGAAAAGATCCACAATGTATTTCATGTTTCGTTATTCTGACGGTATTGATCAGATCCATCGCTTGTAATTTCTCCGGTGATTGAAATTCAACCCGATATGATGTATAACGAAGAACCGATCGATTCGGCGAGAAATTGAAGAGTTGAGAAACAAAAGCATCGCTTTAGTGATAGTACTTTGGCAGCGTCACGAAGTAGAAGAAACTACGTGGAAACACGAGGAAGCTATGGGAAAAAGTACCTAATCTCTTTTACGGTAAAATTTTAAGGCGAAAATTCTTAAGGGGAGAGAGTTATGCATGCTTTTAGTCAAATCAAAATAGTAGTTTTGGAATCACAAATCCGAGGTCAAAATAATTATTTAATTATTATTTTAATGTCTACAGACATGATAGTATGATTATGTGAAATTTTTATTAAGAAATTTTATCGTTTGAATGCTTAATTTAATAAAAAGGACTAAACCGTGTAAAGTGCAAAAGTGATGTTCTAATAGCTAAATGTATTAAATGGATATGAAATTAAATAGTTAAGGGATTTATGTTGCAATTAGCCCATTGTTAATATGGTGGACATTCTTAGACATCATTTAAGTGATTTTAATGTTTTATAATAAAGGTTAATTTAGGTATTTGGTAATTAAAGGTTAAAATAAATAAAACAAAACCATATTTTATGTTTATCATCTTCCTTAGCTGAATTTAACAAGAATAGAAGCCATTTTTATTTCCTTCATTCGGCCATGCTATCCTTGCTCATGTAGGTATGGTTTTTGTTCGTTTTAATGATTTCTATGTTTTGAGATCGTTGCGACAATCTAGCTAGCCTAGGGACGAATTTTCAAAAGCTGTTAAAGGTTTAGGGTTTTGCCATTAATGAATCTATGTGTATTTTCATGTTTGATGATAGAAAATGCATGCTTGTTGTTAAATAAACAACATTTGTAAAGTGATTTTGACAAAATTGTCATTTTGGGATTTAATTGAGAAATGTTGAAATTTTATGGTTAAATTGTGAAATAAATGAAAAATATGGGCAACTAGGGACTTAATTGAAATTTGGCTAGCATGGGTATAAGTTGAATTACATGAATTTGTATTTTTATGAGATAAGGACTAAATTATAAAAATGTTAAAATATTAAAGGTAAAAGTGTAAAATTGCCTATATAGATCAAGAAAAGTGAAATTGATTTAGATCGGGGAAAAACAAAATGTTGGATTAATCGATAAATTTAAATCGTTTTTGCATCCGAAGTAAGTTCGTATGTTAATAAGCATTATTATAATTGTGTTTTAAATGCTTTAATATTGAATAAATTGTGTAAACGACCTTACGGATATGTTCAAGAAGATTGCAATGAGAAAGCTCGGTTGAACCTTAGGAATGATGAGGATATGAATGACATGTCATTAGGGGTTATGTGATTGGGTGTTGGTTCGTGCGTCCTACCTATGGCTGAGTTATCCGGCATGTGTTGCAAATTCTCGTCGACTTGTGTGTGAAAGCAGCAGTGTAGCTACATCATGATTTGTCGACTTGTGTGAGTAGACCTATTGATAGCTCGAGTGAGCATTATATGTGATACGTGATTGAGATAGTTTCGACTATATATGTGGCACTTAGTGAGCGAGATTCCGAGTATCCGATAGTATTCGAATGGTTCAACGGTATATCAAAGATACGGATGAGTATGAGATTGATACGAGATGTTACAGGTATGTATATGAACCATATAAGCTTTGAATCAAAGAAAATTGTGAAGTTCACATTTAACCTTGTGATTGAAAATGTGATAGGTTTGTGTATTTATATGAGTGGTATATTGATATGTTCACTTGTTTGAATTGTAAATTTTTGGTAACTTGAGTTTATTGTTATACGAACTTACTAAGTTTTATAGCTTACTTTGTTTATTTTCCTATGTTTTATAGTGATATCGAAGCTAGCTCGGATTTGGGACTTGTCAGAGACTTCATCACACTATCAAGCTATCACTTTGGTACTTTTGAATCTATGTTTTTGGTTATATGGCATGTATAGGAGCTTTGGTCATTTTGGTATGTGTTGGTGATGAAGTTAGTCATTTGAAATGGCTAGTAAATGTTATGTGATTGGTTTTGTGTATTGCCATGAGAGTTGGCTTATTTTGGTTTATTTTGTAATGTATATATATGTGCATATGACCTTTGTTATGTGGTTGATAATTGCCATGTAAAATCTTGTGGTGAATGGTTGTTTATGATTTGGTATTTGGAGTATCAATTGGTTGAAATATGATATCGGTTGACTTGTGATTTTAGGTAAAGAAATGCATAAATGAAAGTGACCATTTAGGTGATTTGTGAATGTGATTTTGGTATGTAATTGAATGGCTTGTCTTGAAATTTTGAATTTTATGGTTGATAGTATGGAATTAGCATGAATTAGGCTTGGTTGTGATTAGTTTGAAATTCCTATTTATGCCTTGTTTTGTGCCATTTTTCTTGGTGTAGGTGTATACAAATTTGGGTGGCAAGATGGCTTGGTAATCTATTTTTGTCTGCACAGGCAGAGACACGGGCACGACTACACACGGTTAGGTGCCACGGTCTTGTGTCCCATGGTGTTCAATTAGAAATCAAGTGAGTAAGCTCCACGGCCCAACACACGGCGTGTGACTTGGCCGTGTGACATAAGTCGATATACCCACAGGTTTGTACGGCCTAGCAGAGTGCAGCACACGGGCATGTGAGGCCATTTCAAGGGCACACGGGCTAGTCACACAGGCATGTAGTTGGCTGTGTAACCCAAGTCAAGGAGTTACATGTAATCCCATTTCCAATGTCGCCACGGCCTGTGACACGGGAATGTCTTTGGCCATGTGAGACACACGGCCGGGCCACACGGCCCTGTGTCCCCTATTTTTGGAAAATTTTACTAAGTTTTCTGAAAATTTCCTAATTTATCGGTTTAGTCCTGAACCACTCTGAATGCATGTTTTGGGCCTTGTATGCTCGTAATAGGGACAATATGATTGTTTATGAATGATGTTTGTATGGAATTGGAGAAATGTATGTTTAAATGTGTGATGAGTCCAGTAATAGTCCGTACCCCTATTCTGGCATTGAATACGGGTGAAGGGTGTTACAGGTATAACCTGTAACCAAATTCCTTTGCTATCGAACAATATCGAAGCATGTGGAGTGTGTCTTCTATTTCATAGCCACAAACAGGTCAAGAGCTATTATGACCAATTCCCCGTCTAGTTCTCTCCAGATTAGTCATAAGTTTTTCTCTGAAGGCTAGCCAAAGGAAAATTTTAACTCTGTGTGGCCCATGATATTTCCAACTATTCTTTTGGAAAGCATCCTTAGGATTCCAAGAACTTTTCTTGATAGACCAAAAGGGCTATGGATCGAAAAGGAACATAAGTCGTGCGAGTCCAAATAATGTAGTCCATACCTAAAGAAGGATGAGGAGGAGGAATAGATACAATATGATTGATCACCTCCTCAGATAACTTGATGCTGAAACAAATCAAGGTTCCACCCTTTATCCGGCATGACCATCTTCTTGAGAGTACAACCCAAATCCGAGATGAGCATGAGCAAGGATTTGAGATACCAATGGACCTATAGTCGAATCCAAGAGTCTTTCTTATAGAGAATGATATTGCCATTACCAACTAACCATGCTAAGTTCTCACGAATAAGGGCCAAACCTTAGATAAAGATTTCTAAAGGCGCTAGGTATGAATTCTAATAATGGATTACGTAATCGATCTCTTATACCATACTTCGTATGAAGAACTCATATCCATAAGGCATTATCCTTAGTCGAAGATTAAAACCAATCTTCATAATAAATGAAGTGTTTTAATCTTGCAAATGTCGAATCCAAGACCACTATGAGAGCATGGATGACAAATGGAGTCCCATCCAACTAGAGCCATCTTCTACTATCTTTCAAAACAACCCATTCCAAAGAACCTATATAGTAGAAGAAGAAGTGGCGGACATTATCACTTTTGAAGGAAATTCGAAACACCAACTACAAAAAGTGAAGCATCGATAAACTCTCATCTCACCCTGTCATAAGCTTTCCCCAAATCAATTTTAATTGTGATCCATGTCCGACCAGTTCACTTCCTTTTCATGGAATGGATTACTTCCTGAGCAAGAATTATGTTATGAGAAGTACTATGCCCTGCAATAAATCCAGCATGCTCTTGGGAAATTAGATTAGAGAAAACCAATTTGAACTGATTAGCAATAACCTTCAAAACTAACTTACGGAATAAAGCATAAACTAATGGGGCGAAACCAGGAATATCTCAAGATTGTTGACTTTAGGAATAAGAACAAGTAAAGTGTTATTCAAATCCAGTTGATGTCTTTTCTGCAAAAACCTCCTTCACCAATTCATAAACGTCTTTTCTAGGGTGTCTCACCGACTCGAAAAAAAGAGCATGAAAGCCATCACTCCCGATGCCTTCAATGGTGCCATATCAAATAAAGCTTCTTGATTTCATCCTCTTAAACTGTTTGTTCAAGAAATCAATATCCAAAGGACTAGGCGTGAGAAAGTACGAAGGAGACCTCTCATGGGCTCTGGAGCTTTCCCATAAAGTTTACGAAAGAAGTTCACGCGTCATATGAAGAACATTTTGATCGAACTCCACTCCCAATTGTCGAGGCGTTAAGCGATAATATGGTTAAACTTTCTTTTACGCCTATGAAAGTACTTTGTATTTCAGTCCCTAAATTAAGCCAATCACACTTGACCTTATGTTTCCAAAGTAGTTCTTCATGGTTCAAGACACACTCGGTTCTTTTTGAATATCCGTCTCAAGTTGGATCAAACGGAGAGAACTTCGACCATTTGAGGACCCTTTGAATATTTGAAAGGGACTTCATTAACTGTCTATTTCGAGTACCAATAAAGTTATAAATTGACTTGTTCCACTCCTAAATGCATGGCGTAAAGTGAGATAAATAATCAACCATATTACCGAAGCTCCACTTCCTTTGACGTCGAGTGCTTCGTACAATCGGCTAAGAAGCGGACGGGTCTACCTCTGCTTGAATTATGCTCTAGTTTCATAGAAAAGAAGATAGGTCTATGATCGGACTTAATCCGTGGGAGGTAATATACTAGGAAATTTGGAAATCTTGACATCCAAGCATGATTAGGAAGTACTCGGTCTAATCTTTCAAATATGCCTCCTCTCTGCCAAGTAAAGGATGGGCTTGAAAACCCTAGATCCTGAAGTTTAGTGGATTCTACAAAATCACCGAAAAAGGTGGTGCTTCTTTCTATGGTAGAGCTATTTTTATTTTTGTTAGGAGACAGTATGGCATTAAAATCACCCATAAGAACTCATGGACAAGACCTCTACGGTATAGACAATTTCAAAGTACTCTAAAGAGAACTTCTCTTTTTCCTGTTTGGGCTACCATATACAAAGGATATGTAAATTGAGTTGGAAAGAACATTGCCAATAACACAGTGCAGAATAAACTACGGATGATTCCGAATAATCTTAACCTTGATAAAATCTTTCCAGCTAATCCAAATACTCCCGAAAAAACCAATGGCTTCAACACGATGAGAATAGTTAAAGCCTAGCTTAGCAATGATACTATCGAATTTCTTCCCACTAACTCTTGTTTCAAACAGACACATGATATCTAGCTTAGCAATGATACTCCCAAAAAATTATTGGGAATTTAGCGTTAGCATAACTTTGACAATTCCACGAAAAATATTAAGATTTAAATCCATAAATAATGACAAAGGGAAAGAGACAAAAATTACTACCTAGGATGCTCTAAACTGATTTGATGCTCGTCTACCCTGATCGAACCCCTAAATAAATGTCCACCATATTCTGTGAGGATATTGATCGCGAGGTTTTGTGATAGGTTTTAAATATTTATAATTACTCGTTCTTGAACTAACTATTATCGCAATGTAGGCAAGTGCACCTATCGAACAATAGTATAGTAATGGCAAGACTGGGATATTGTAACCAAGGGAACCAAAAGTACTAGTAATAACTATCTTTTTATTATTTAACCTAGAAATAAAGAGGGGTTGTTTATTAAACTAATCAACTAAACTAATTAACTAATTAAACTAAGCACAGAGAAAATTTGGACAAAGACTTGAAGAAAAGTAATTGATAAAGACGAAACCCAATGAGGAATCCACCTAGATTTCACTTGTTAGCTAACTCTGAACCAGACGATTTATTCACTTGACTTGATACGTGAGACTCCCTAACCGATATTATTATCTCTTTCGAGACTAATAACGTCTAACCCTCAGTTGAATTAATTGAAATCTCTTTCTAATTAAAACCCCTAGGGAAGCAGTAAATTGATCTATGGACTCCCATATTAGGTTTCACCCTAATCCGGCAAAATCTCGTAACCCTATTTCTAGGCGTTCGATCAACTCCGCTTAATTATACCAAATCTGCTCTTAGACAGAGACTTTTGCTCCTCTGCATAACCACATCAAATCATGAATCAATACCCGGAATATTAACTCAAGCATTAAGAACACATAATTAAGAACAAATCAAGTATTTATCATACAGTTCAGATAATAATAACAAGATCCGTCATAGATTTCATCCTCCTTAGGTATCTAAGGGGTTTAGTTCATAATAAAATAAGAGTACATCTCAAAAGTATAAAAATAACAAGACATAAAGAAAACTCTAAAACCCCTGAAGGAATTCTGAGAGAGATCTTCCCTCTTGGACTTCGGCTTTTGGGATGGATCGTCTGGCTTTCTTCAAGTAATTCCAAGCGTGTGGCTCTATATTCCAGAAAAGTTCTAAAAGGAGGCCCCTTTCTAGGTCATACTTAGGGTGTTTATATAGGCTTTGGACTGGCTTTCTTTCTCTCTAAGTATCCTTTTCCATGTAAAATACAACTTCTTGAAAAAGGGACATGCCCGTGTGCCATGACCGTGTGACGTGATTGCTAGGTCGTGTTCGATCCGTTAAATTGCACACGGCCGTGTGGGTCAATGGCCAAGCCGTGTGAATAGTGAAAGACTTGGTCGACACCCTCGAAAGACACGAGCGTTTGAGCTGCCTGTGTGGCAAGGCTTAGGCCGTGTCATCTTCTCAATTTGGTTCGTTTTGTCCCTTTTTGGCTTGTTTTTGGCTCCTTTTGACTCTTGGTGCTCTCTTGAGTACAAAACATGAAATAACCAGATTAAGAGCACTAAAATCCACAAATCTAGTAATAAACATCCATAAATATGCTAAGTATTTGGGGTAAAATATGTATAATTTGGCGTTTATCAAATACCCCCACACTTAAGCATTTGCTTGTCCTCAAGCAAAACTCTCATTTACTGCTAGAATTCATTCCTTTCAATCACATAATCATTACTGATAATGTTACAAACTATTCCACGAAAAATCATACGGTGAGAATTCAACTATAGGGACATTAAAAGCCTCCAAAAATCTAAATCGAATATTTTGATAATAAAATCATAGGTAATCTCCTTTCTTTAAGTAATTAACTTTAGTCCTAAATATACAAGATATGACATCCTCACTAAGGGTTCACTCAAATCACTCAAAGTGTTTAAGGTTCAAGATTAAGCACTCGATTGTCTAACATGAGAAGTTATTACCATAGGCTTGCATGAAAATTAAATCTCCACAACTTGTAAATGATATGATACACAAATCAAAAGGTCTTTGCATGGTTGTAATGGGGTTTAGGTTATAGGTATGGATACAAGCTGAAAAGAAAAAGGTTAGAATCGAGATAATTTCAATATATTACCCGACTATCAAAAACTTAATTACTGAATTACAAACAAATATCTAGAACTATATTACATGAGCTCTCTTTTTCATAACAACTTTAGCTTGCTGAGGATTACAATAATAATACTAAGTTTTTTTTTAAGAAAAAATCAAATCAATACAATATGGAAATCATACTTCATGATTTAGTAAAAAAAATGGTGAACATAGTGAGGTAACAATATTAAATTCAATCTTGATAAAAAGGGTCAAATTAAGTAAGAGGATTGCAATAATAATGGGTTAATGGGTTAATGATGAGGGTTAATCAATAAAAAGGGTTAGTAGGCTTAGGGGGGTTCACTAAGGGTTTAATTATGTGGAAAGGCTTTTTATGGAGTAAGTGGGTTAAACCCTAAGTGCCTTTATAATCTCAGTATATCAAATCATACATGTGATCTCGACATGTATAATCAAAGCAAGTTCTAGAATAACAGTTCAATATTGACACACTCAAACCACAAAAAAAAGTGAGCAAGAAAGAAACCCATATGCTCAAAAGGCTCAAAAATCTCACCAAAAATTTGGGTTTTTGATGTCATTCCTATATACTTACGATTTCAAGATAATACCTCAATTCAGGAAAATAACCTAAAAATTTTAGTTCTCAAAATATCAACTTATTATGCTCGATTCTCTAATGTCCTATAATCAAATAATCATGCATAATTCCCATGGTCTAATTCATGACATATCAACTGTAACAGTCCAGTTTTGACCCTAGTCGGAATAGTAGTTTCGGGACCACAAATCTGAGTCTAAAAAATATTTTAATATTATTTTATGTGTCTATGATATGTGAATTTACATCTGTGAAATTTCTATGATTAAATTTGTCTATTTCTGTGCTTAATTATGAAAAAGGATTAAATCGCGTAAAGCATAAAAGTTGAGTGCTAAATGTTAAAGCACCTAATTGGCTTGGCTTTTAAACATATAGGTCCTTGCATGTCAATTGGACCATTGTACTAATGCATGGACAAATATGGACATGAGTTGGTAAGAATTAATGTTATGTCATTAAAGGGCAAAATAGGAAAATGATTATTAAATTTATTAAATGAAAAAAAACATGAAAATGAAGCCATTTTCATGCATGTATTCCTGAAAATACAAAAAAAAAAGAAAGAAAAAGAGCTTAAGGGTTTCGGCACTTACAAGCATCAATTAGGTATGTTCTTTTGATCGGTTTTTGATAATTTCTACGTTTCTGTGATCGTTGCTTCGTGTTCTTCAAAGCCCATGTCTGTATTTCTATTGCTATTAAAGATTTCATGAAATGTCATTGTTGATATCATGAGTTTTGTAATGTTCTTGGATGAATTATGAAGGTTTAGTAGATGATTTATACGCTTTGTCTTTGAATTTTGATGAAATAGAGCTATTTGGGCTAATTTGTGAAATTAAGGTTTTGAAGGACTAAATTGTGAATTAAGCATGTTGTAGGGGCTTATATGGAAGCCATGTATATTCGGCCAAGCTATAGTCTTGGTGAATTTTGCATATTTGTGATTTTGTGAAAATTGGACTAAATTGTCAAAGTGTGAAAATATAAGGGTTATAATGCAAAGCGCTCTAAATTTGTGTATATGGATTAAATTGAATGAAATGAATGATTGAATGGATGAAATTGTATTGTATTAGATCAAGAAAATAGAAAATCAGACTTAGATCGAGGGAAGTCTAAAGTAGTCGAATAGTTGACTTATTTTCGTCCGAAATAAGTATGAGGTAAGTCAAACTACACTTATGTGTTAAGTTGATTAATTTTTGTGTATATAAACCATTATCTACATTGGAGGGCCTTGAGAGCCTGATGAATAAATTCTGATAACATGCTGGTGTATGAGAAGTTCTGTATGTTTCTGAAGGAATGTTGACATTGATCTGTGATATCGTGTAAGACCGTGTTTGGGACACAGGCCTCGATCTGTGATTTCGTGTAAGACCCTGTCTGGGACACAGGCCTCGATCTGTGATTTCGTGTAAGACCCTGTCTGGGACACAGGCTTCGAGATAGAATTACATGTAAGACCACGTCTGGGACGTCGACATTGTACTTGTCTGTGAATATCTCTTCCGTATCTGGATTTGTCCGATGATAAAGTATGAAATATGAAATGTATAATTCATGTAGGTATGTTCATATCGTACTAGATTTCTGAATAGAAAAGACTATGTTTCTGCGAAGTAAGGAAATATTCTATGAGACAGTTGTGAATTCTGGCCATTAACTGTTACTTTTATGCTATATTAGTTGGGTAATTGTATTTGACTTACTAAGCTCTTTGTAGCTTACTCTGTGTGATTCATGTCTGCTTTGTAGATATCGTAGCTACGAAAGGCTCGAGATAGTCGAGGATTGTCACAACACTATCAAGCTCATTTTGGTACTTTTGGAAATGTACATATTTATAAGTATGGCATGTGTAGGCTAGAATGTTTAAGTATGTAAATTTTGATATGTATATATGTGATATGCCATGTGAATTGGCTAGCAAATGATAAGTCTGAGTATAATTTTGGTGAATGTTTGCAATGTGCTATGTTCTAATGTGTTTTGGTTATCTTTAAGCATAGAATTGGTTGAAAATGTTGGTATAAATATTGTATATTATTGATTGTAGGATTGGACCATATAAGGGTGGCAAATTGGCTTAAACCAAGCCTGCTTTGTGCCACAATGCCAGGGAACACGGGCGTACCTTGTAGCCATGTGAAAAAGTCAGTAGCTAGCTAAATTTTACACGGTCATGGCACACAGCCGTGTCTGTTGGCCGTGTTAAAAATTCAGTATAGGACCTCTTTTTGGCACGGTTAGACCATATGGGAGTGTCTTGTACCCGTGTGAGTCACACGGTCTAGTCACACGGGCGTGTGACTTTGTCAAATTTGAAAAGTTTGATTGAGTTCTAAAATTCTAAATGGGTTCAGTTTAGTCCCGACCTTCCCTAAATGTATGTTTTAGGTCTCGTAGACCATCTTAATGGATGAATTGTTGATGAATGCAAATGTATTGATGTTATATGATATCTGTGAATCTGTATTGTTCGGAAATGCTCTGTCTGTCCGATGACACCCCTTACCTATTTGGCTACGGTTACGAGATAGGGGTGTTACATTTTATTGGTATCAGAGCTATGGTTTAGTCAGTTCTAGGACTACCATAGTGTATATGAGTCTAGCTATACATGCCATATATTTGAATCTGTGATAGTGTGATGACTCTTGACTTTGAAATGTGCTTTTATATAGCAAATGGATCCCGATAGAGCTGTAGTTGACGATGTTGAAAGTAATGCGCCTGCTCTTGCGCAAGGGGTGGTGCAAGATGATTCACGACTGGCTATGGGTAGCTGTGATAGTGAGGCTAAGGAAGCCTTCTATTAGATGACGAATGAATGATTTACCCAATACATTAGAACCAATCCGACTGTACAACAACCTCCACCCCCGATTAATCCTTCTCAGATTCCTGTCGTGACTTCTATGAATCCAGTTCAGCTAAATAGACCACCGGTTGATAAGATTAGAAAGTATGGGGCTGAATAATTTTGATAACAAATGATGATGCTAAAAGAGCTGAATTCTAGTTAGAAAATACAATACGGGGATCTGATGTAATGTTTCTGAATCCAGAATAATGTGTTAAATGCGTCGTCTCACTTCTAAGAGATACGGTGTATCATTGGTGGAAAACTTTAATATCTATGGTTCCGAGCGAACGGGTTACCTGGTATTTCTTCCAAGTTGAATTTCAAAAGAAATACATTAGTCAGAGGTTCATTGATAAAAAACGTAAAGAGTTTCTTGAGCTTAAACAGGGCCGAATGCCTGTTACTGAATACGAACGTGAATTCGTGAGATTGAGCCAGTATGCTCAGGAATGTGTATCAAATGAAGCAATAATGTGCAAAAGGTTTGAAGATGGATTAAACGAAGATATCCGTCTGTTAGTTGGAATTCTGGAAATTAAAAAAAAGGTAGTGCTCGTTGAGCGAGCATGTAAAGCTGAAGAATTAAGTAAAGAGAAAAGAAAAACTGATTCTGAAGCTAGAGATGCTAGAAAGAGATCTTTGAGTAAATCCTTTCAGTCTAGATCAAAGAAATTCTGAGATGATCAGAACTGTTCAAATACTAATGCGGGCCATTCAAACCGAGGTCGAGCTAGATCGTATTCGAACACCAGAGCCCCTGTTACTTTTGTTGCAAGTGTGGGAAATGTCCGATCTGAGAAACTTGAGTGTAAACACTGTGGTAAAAGAAATCCAAGGAATTGTAGATTGAATGACCGAACCTGTTTCTGATGTGGATCCCTGGATCATTTAATAAGAGATTGTTCTAAACTTGTTGAGGAAGAGAATGTGCAGAATCTTAGACCGAGTAACACCTCAGCTAGAGGTAGATCTTCCAGAAACGCGAGAAATACAAGTGGTGATCAAAGAGCTATTAGGGATACTGCTATTAGATCTGAGGCCAGAGCACTTGCTAGGGCATATGCTATCCGAGCTCGTGAGGAAGCCTCGTCTCCAGACGTGATTACTGGTACTTTTACTCTTTATAATACTTCTGTGATTGCATTGATAGACCCTGGATGAACGCATTATTATATTTGTATGAATTTAGTGCACAGTAAGACTTTTCCTGTAGAGTCTACTGAATTCGTAATTAGAGTATCGAACCCCTTAGGCAAAAGTGTCTTGGTTGATAAAGTCTGCAAGAACTATCCGTTAATGATTCGAGATACCTATTTTCCTGCTGATCTGATGATTTTACGTTTGACGAATTTGATATAATTCTGGGGATGGACTGATCAACATTGCACGATGCTGTTGTGAACTGTAAAAGAAAAGTCATTGATTTAAGGTGTAAGAATGATGAGATAATTCGAATTGAGTCTAGTGATCTGAATGGACTACCAGCTGCGATATCTGCAATGAAAGCACGTGTTAGACTCAAAAGTGAATGATAAGAAAGTTGAATTAGTGTCTGTTGTTTGTGAATTCTCTGATGTGTTTCCTGAAGAGTTACCTGGTTTGCCTCCGATTCGAGAAGTTGAGTTCGGCATTGAATTGGTACTTAGTACTACTCCGATATCGATAGCTCCGTACAGAATGGCTCCGACTGAACTAAATGAATTAATATCTCAGTTGCAATAATTGACTGATCGAGGGTTTGCTAGACCTAGTTTCTCACCTTGGGGTGCTCCTGTTCTGTTTGTGAAAAAGAAAGATGGCACAATGAGAATGTGTATTGATTACCGTCAACTCAATAAAGTGACTGTAAAGAACAAATACCCTCTGCCTAGAATTGATGATTTATTCGATTAGTTGAAAGGTGCTACTGTATTTTCAAAGATAGATTTGAGATCGGGTTATTATTGCGAGTAAAGGACTCTGACATTCCGAAAACTGCTTTCAAAACGAGGTATGGCCATTATGAATTTTTAGTTATGTCTTTTGGTTTAACGAATGCACCTGCTGTATTTATAGATTTGATGAATAGAATTTTCAGGCTGTATTTAGATCAATTTGTTGTAGTATTCGTTGATGACATATTGATTTACTCAAGTAATGAATCTGAACACGCCGAGCATTTGAGGATAGTGCTACAGACATTGCGAGATAAACAGTTATATGCAAAGTTCAGTAAATGTGAATTCTGGTTGCAAGAAGTTGGTTTTCTGGGTCATATTGTATCAGCTTTCGGTATACGAGTTGATCCGAGTAAGATTTTAGCTATTCTGGATTGGAAGCCTCCGAGGAATACATCTGAAGTCCGCAGTTTTCTGGGACTTGACGGTTACTACAGATGATTTGTAAAAGATTTCTCGATGATTGCAACTCCGTTAACAAAATTACTTCAGAAAGATGTGAGGTTTGAATGGTCTGAACAATGTTAGAAAAGTTTCAACCAGTTAAAAGCTCTGTTAACTGAAGCTCCGATATTGGTACAACCTGAGTCAGGTAAAGAATTCATTGTTTTCAGTGATGCTTCATTGAATGGAATCAGTTGTGTTTTAATGCAAAAAGGAAAATATGTTTTTTATGCTTCGAGACAATTAAAGCCGCTTGAGAAGAATTATCCAACACATGATCTCGAGTTAGCTGCCATTGTATTTGCTTTGAAAATATGGCGTCACTGTCTGTTTGGTGAGAAATGTCACGTGTTTTCTGATCATAAAAGTCTGAAGTATTTAATGACGTAAAAATATTTGAATCTGCGACAGAGAAGATGGTTGGAATTGTTAAAAGACTACGAGCTAGTTATTGAGTATCATCCGAGAAAAGCTAATGTTGTTGCTGATGCTTTGAGTAGGAAATCATTGTCTGCGTTGTGTGCTATGGACGCTAATTTAGTACTGTCTGATGATACTTTGGGTTATGCCAAACTGAAAGCAAAACCTTTGTTTATACAACAGATCTACGAGGCTCAGAAATCTGACAATGAATTGATAGTTAAACGAACTCTGTGTGATTCTGAATTCCGGGTTGATGTTAATAATTGTTTGAGATTCAAAAATAGACTTTGTGTTCCGAGAAATCCAAAGTTAATTCAGATGATTTTGAGTGAGGCTCACGGTAGCAGATTTTCTGTACATCTGAGGAGCACGAAAATGTATAACGACTTGAAACAACTATACTGGTGACCAGGAATGAAAAGAGATATTTCGATTTTGTTTCTAAATGTTTGATCGTCAACAAGTTAAA